>NC_142543.1:7337500-7480000 GCF_056151865.1 Erythranthe guttata | reverse complement strand
TTATTATTATTATTATTATTATTATTATTATTATTATTGTTATTGTTATTATTATTATTATTATTATTATTATTATTATTATTATTATTATTATTATTATTATTGTTATTGTTATTATTATTATTATTATTATTATTGTTATTATTATTATTATTATTATTATTATTATTATTATTATTATTATTATTATTATTATTATTATTATTATTATTATTATTATTATTATTATTATTATTATTATTATTATTATTATTATTATTATTATTATTTTAATTTTTTTTAATTTTTTTTTTAATTTTTTTTTAATTTTTTTTTTGTTTTTTCGTTTTTTAACTTTTTTTCTCTATCAGGTATGTGAATCGACTATGAAGCATATTAAATCGACTATGATGAACTATAGTCGATTAAGGAACCGACTACTAAAAATAACAAATCACAACTACGAAAATGCAAACTCAACTATATTTTACAAAAACAAAAAATATACAAACATTATAACTAATTTATACAATTGGAATCAATAAACAAAACAATAAAAAAAATAAAAAATTGGAGTCAATGAAGGATATTAATCGACTATGATGTGAAGCATAGTCGATTAAGAATCTGCTACTAAAAAAGTAAAAATAACAAATCACAACTGCGAAAAAATGCAAAGTCAACTATATATTACAAAAACAAAAAATATAAAAACATTATAAATGATTTATACAATTGGAATCAAGAAACAAAAAATCCAAAGAAAAAAAAAATTGGAGTCGATGAAACCTTAATCGACTACCAGAGCATAGTCGATTAGCTTAATCGACTATGAACATGTATATATGCGATTAAGGTTTCAGCCTGCGCGAAAGTCTCTACATGCGCCGTTATCTGCCCAATCCACCAAAAAACCCTAAATTTACCTCCCCATCGTCACCACACCGCCGCCACAACACACCATTGGTTAGCCAAAATTTATTCGACTCAAAAGCCAATGAAACCTTTCTTATTTAGGACAGAACCATTGATTAAGTTCTTCCTAATATCTGGAACATGTAGCACATCGTTCAAAGTATGCATCATTTCCCATGCATGAAGATTTTTTGTTCTTGCTCTAACTTCTTGTAAGAGGAGAACATGCTCTTGTCATAGCAAATGTGGTGTCTAGTCACCATCCTCAAGTATCGCTGGAGGTTGGCCACTGTTACAACTGCTAAAAGTGCATGTTCTCAGAAGCAGCTAAATCCACGGATCATTTTTATTGTTTTCTTTGTGATGACGGCAATCCTTCACAAGGTGTCTGTTTTTTTCACAAATAAATCATGCTCCGGAGAACCGTTTGTTGTTCTTATTGTTTGGTCCTTTGTTGAATGTAGAAACCATTTCGCTTGTGGCTCTCCTGTGGGCTCTCCACTCCGTGTGCTTTAGCCACGTCTTGACCAAACTTGTCGGTGATATTATTATCCCACTTGATCTTGAGTCTTGCTATGAGTTCCTCCATTGTTCATTTGACAACCAATTTCTTGTGCCTTAGATAGTGTTTGAACTCTGTCTAATTAGGTGGAAACTTTCCAATTATGACCTCATGACCCTCGGCGAGAATATCGTAGATCATGAGTTGGAGTTCGTTCACTTTCTTACTCACAATTTTGTTATCGACCATTCCACAAAAGTGAAATTTGTCCACTATAAACTATTGATGCCCACATCTTCCGACTTGTAGTTCTTGAATAAACTATCCCACAAGAGTTTGTCAGTCTTTAAAGGACTACGGACATTGTACAATGGTTGGTCCAAGCAATTCAAAATGTAGTTACAACGTAGGAAATCAAAGTGACTCCACGCATCGATGGCTAGGAAGACATCCTTGTTATTTTTGGAGCTTCTCCTTCTTTCCCCTTAGGTGCCTCCTCATTGATACAAATTTCTAAGTTCAAGGTAGTACGGTAGAAGAACATTTTTTTCTTCCATGTATCAAAGTTGGTGCCCTTGAACTTGGTTGGTTTTTCGGCCGTGCCGACAACCTTAGGGGTGGCATCATTGTTTGAAGCCATATGCACATATAGTTTAAATATATAGACATAACTCATCTAATTAGACATTCATAAATTCAATTCCTCGCAAGTTGTTGTGGTAGAAAAAATACAGGCAACATCTGCTAATATTTAAAACCATCTTTACTAACTTAATAGTTCAGGACAAATGATTATATAAGCAAAAGGGAAAAATAATTTCAACTAACTTACAAATATCAGACTAAGCCTGCAAAACACTCAGGTTATGATGACTCGGAAAGGGACTTCACGCAAAAAATAATTTTTTTTAATTATTTGCGCATATAACTAACGTAACATAAAGCAAAAGATCATGAGTGATATGCATAATTGGGCCAACCCAATGGGCCTACAAATTATTTACCTACTGGGCCACGAGCCCAATATCAAAGACTATTAACACCGAGGTCCAATCACCTTCAAGTAAGGTTTGGGCCCGATAATCTCAACTATGCTATAAATAAAGGTTTGAACTCATTCTTTAAGGTACGTCCTATTAACTGAGCAATGCTACAACTGTATTCTCTGGACTATTTTCACTATCCACACTTCTGACTTGAGCGTCGGAGGGGTTTCCGCCGGATCAACCCCCGGCTTAGTTCATGTGTGCTCATGTTGCAGGGACCTCAGGATCATCAAGTTGTCAAGCTACTGATCCGCTTTGCTCTCCCAGCTCGTTTTCTACACTACATCAGGTGATCTAACTAATTAGCATCATCATTTTGGCGCCGTCTGTGGGAACGATGCAAACCAGATCACGTAGCCAACAAGATCCTCCTGAGGCGTCTGCTCGGAGAGAAAATGACACAACTAACAACCTCCCGATCCGTGGAGGCTCTGGCTTGCCACCTCCTCCACGTACAGCGGATCCGCCTCGCGAGGTTCATGTGATCCCCCCTCGGGACCCACCACTCGCCGATCCACCACTCCCTGCTCCTCGAACGGTTCAAATAACTGAGGATGTGCTCCAACGCATCATAGCAGAAGCTTCAATTCGCGCTGCCATAGAGGCCGTGACCCAATATATCGCCACGATGGGAGCAAATGCTCCCAACGCGATACCAACACCTGCTCCACATGTGGAGCCACCTATGGCACCACCGCCAGTCCAGAACCAAATAAGTGTCTCCTCCTCTACCTCGGACCCACAGTCCCGAATGCAACAATATACTCATCGCCAAGATGCACGAACTGGGCGACGAGACCCACGTTCACCTTCAAGAGGCAACACCTCTCACCAACGAGCTCCTCCACACAATGATAGAGATGATGAAATTAGCAGTCAGGTATCTCGCTCAAATCACCTTCCCCACATAGGTAATCCCATTGGTGGAAGGGCAATACCTCCAATAAGGCACAATCCCTTCACTGTCGCAATAATCAATGAGATACTACCCCAACGGGTAAAGGTCTCGAGTCTACCGCAGTTCGATGGAACAGGTGACCCACAGGAGCACCTTGAAAAATTCTACGCCATGGCAGATCTTTATGGCCCAACTGATGCGGCAATGTGCAAGATGTTTCGCAGAACGCTCTCTGAACGAGCATTGAGCTGGTTCAACTCCTTGTCCACTGGGTCAATTGAAGCTCTCTCCCAACTAACAGATCGCTTCACCCACCATTTGTTTATTTACCTTCGCCTCAAGTAGGCTCGTAAGCTTCACCTTTTCGATCAACGAATAAAGCTAGTTATTTCCTTTACTCTCGGTGTTATTGTTTTTTCACCACATAATTATTAACTCAAGTCAACATAAAATCTGGGGCTTTATAGTGCCCCCAAAATATTTCGTTCGCCAAGGGTTATCGACTCCCTTGGGTTTTATAGTACCCCCAAAATATTTCGCTCGCCAAGGGTTATCGACTCCCTGGGGTTTTATAGTAGCCCCAAAATATTTCGTTCGCCAAGGGTTGTCGACTCCCTAGGGGCCTACCTCCGCCCCCCCATCGAACAGTTCAGATAACCGAAGAGGACCTTCAGCGTATGATCGCCGAACCTTCAACAAAATCAAATTCTACTTGCTTCTCTAACAGTTCAGATAACAGAGACCTTCAGCGTACGACCGCGAAAGTTTCAACTCGTGTTGCCACTGAAGCAATGGCACAACCGTGCGCATCCACCTCAGACCATAGGTCGCGAGCGCCTCATTCTAAAGTAGGGGGTTATCCCATCCCAAGGTGGGCATCACCCTTACCTTTCAACCCCAAGTGGGTGCCCATC
The DNA here is from genome assembly GCF_056151865.1 of Erythranthe guttata. NCBI lineage: Eukaryota > Viridiplantae > Streptophyta > Magnoliopsida > Lamiales > Phrymaceae > Erythranthe > Erythranthe guttata. Next base: position 7,475,746 of record NC_142543.1, on the reverse strand, counting down.
CCATCTCAAGAGACGAGTATAATCTCCCTACTCAAAAAATAAAACATCCCCATCCCAAGGTGGACATCACCCTTACCTTTCAACCTCAAGTGGGTGCACATCCCATCTCAAGAGACGAGTATAATCTCCCTACTCAAAAAATAGAACATCCCCAAAGGGGTGAACATCAACCACCTAAAAAAAAAAAAAAAAAAAAAGAAGAAGATGAAGAAGAAAGAAACAAGAAAAAGAAAGAAGAAGAAAAAAGAAGAATATGAAAAAATAGAAGAAGAAGAAGAAAGAAGAAGATAAAAATAAAAAAGAAAAAGAAGATAAAAAAAAAAAAATGCAGCCAAGCCGCGGGCGAGCCAAGCCGCGCGCGCGCCTCCATTCAGCAAAAACAAAAAAAAAAAAGGGAGGAAGAGGCGCGCGTGCACATCACGCGCGCGTGGCGCACACGCGCTGACGCGCGCGCGCGTCAGCAGAGAGAGAAAAAAAAAACAAAAAAAAAAAAGAGGAGGAGGAAGCGCGCGTGCACAGCACGCGCGCGTGGCGCACACGCACTAACGCACGCGCGTCAGCAGAGAGAAAAAAAAAAAAAAAAAAAAAAAGGAGGAGGAAGCGCGCGTGCAAAACACGCGTGCGTGGCGCACACGCGCTGACGCGCGCGCGCGTCAGCAGAGAAAAAAAAAAAATTATCAGAGCGCGCGCGCGCTTTCCCAAGGCGCCCTTGGACCGCGCGCTCCCATCAAATCGCACGCAACTTTGACTACTCTCTACCAAATTGCGCGTAGATTTTGACTCGCTTTACCAAATCGCACGAGAATTTCAACACGCTTCACCAAATTGCGCAAGCTCTCCAACTCGCCTCGCCAATTCGCGCGCGCTCTCAAACGGATAAATAAAAAATATTATTTCTCCATACCACGCCAACAGTTATCGGTACACCACGACACCGATATACTCTCGACACGATTCGGTATCATTTTCAACTTGGCTCCCACATCGAATCGAGAGTGGGGAGCTTGCAAGTTTCCCACGAGGAGACCACTCGCTCGGTACTACAACCCACGGCGAGAGAACTCCCACGAGGAGCCAACTCGCTCGGTCCTACAACCCACAGGGAGACAACTCCCACGAGGAGACAACTCGCTCCATACTTCCAAGCCGCAGCGAGACAACTCCCACGAGGAGCCAAATCGCTCGGCACTACGAACCCGTTGCAAGGCAACTCCCACGAGGAGGCACCTCGCTCGGTAATAAAACTCGATGTAAGACAACTCCAACAAGGAGAATACTCGCTCAGAGTGACCTGAATCCGCATGCTCCCAAGTCGCGTGTCTAATACTCCTATAACTTCGTTGCTAGAAAACTCCCATGAGGAGACAACTCGCCCGAAATTCACTATATAATGGCAAGCTCAAGTTAGCACGGTTACAACCCTAGAAACACTTAGATATATTATGGGAATCTATATAGCCTGGCCAGCTTGATTACTCAAAATTTATCTACTTGTTTTCGATGGGTCCTTCATTAAAACGTGGCCACGGTCCAAACATACTTACAACCCATGAGGTCTAACAAGGGGCACGATCCTCATACACAAATCTTGAGAGCCTGATCCCCTCCTCAAGTACATCACGCACAAGGCTATATGTAAATACATACAAGCAACGCGTCACAACATTGACAATGTCGATAAATAAAAACTCCCACGAGGAGAATACTCGCTCTATGCTACTACATTATCGCGAGACAACTCCCACGAGGAGATAACTCGATCAACTCTATTACCCCGCGACGAGACAACTCCCACGTGGAGATAAGTTGATCCGAGCTACGACATCGTCGCGGGACAACACCGACGACTCAAGTGACTTACATCGCGACAACTTGGTTGCGATACGCGCCAACGCGCCTTCACGCCCCTCCGACACACGCTCCAATGCATTTTCGCACACCATTAGGCCATACGCCAACGATCAACTTCTACAATTTTTTACTCTCGACACGATCTGACACCCATTTCAACATGGCCCCCACATCGAATCGAGAGTGGGGGGCTTAATGATATGCATAATTGAGCCAACCCAATTGGCCTACAAATTATTTACCTATTGGGCCACGAGCCCAATATCAAAGACCATTATCACCGAGGTCCAATCACCTTCAAGTAAGGTTTGGGCCCGACAATCTCAACTAAGCTATAAATAAAGGTTTGAACTCATTCTTTAAGGTACGTCCTATTAACTGAGCAATACTACAACTGTATTCTCTGGATTATTTTCACTATCCACACGTCTGACTTGAGCGTCGGAGGGGTTTCCGCCGGATCAACCCCCGGCTAAGTTCATGTGTGCTCATTTTGCAGGGACCTCAGGATCATCAAGTTGTCAAGCTACTGATCCGCTTTCCTCTCCCAACTCGTTTTCTACACTACATCAGGTTGTCAAAGGACCTCAGGTTTTCTCCAATATGGTGGGCAATCCAAGAGAGTGGTAGGTCGACACGAGAGCAACGCGCCACATTTGCTCGGACAAAGATATGTTCTCCTCCTACATCGCCGTTGAAGGAAGGAAAATATTCCGGCAAGTACCTTACGCTTGTGAATGTGATGCATGTGCCGGACATTCACAAGAATCGAGTTTCCGGAGCCCTATTGAGCAAGGAGGGGTGAAGGCTAGTATTTGAGGCCGATAAGTTTGTTTTGACCAAGAATGGTCTGTTTGTAGGCAAAAGGTACCTCGAGAAAGGGCTCTTCAAAATGAATGTAATGACTGCAAAGCATACTATGAATAGATAAATGTTTTTTTTTACTTGCTTGAGTGTTCTAATTTATGACATGAGAGATTAGGACATGTGAATTTAAATACATTACAAAGGCTAGTTAATTTGGACTTGTTGCCTAAAACAGAAATAAATTCACAAAAAAAATGCGAAATATGTGTTGGGGCAGTGATGAAAACATCGTTCCATAAAGGGGAAAGAAGCATTGCACCTCTAGAATATGTTCCTACGGATATATGTGACTTGAAATTTGTTCAAACTAGAGGAGGCAAAACGTACTTCATAACTTTTATTGATTACTGCACAAGGTACTGTTATGTGTATCTACTTAACATTCAAGACGAGGCTTTTGAAGCGTTTAAAACCTAAAAAGTGAAGTTGAGAATCAAATTGTTACATAGATCAAAATGATTCGAAGTGATAGAGGAGAAGAATACGTCGCTCCATTTGAAGAATTGTGTTCGTCTAACGAAATAATTCATCAAACGAGAACACCATACTCACAAAAATCTAATGGCATTGCCAAGTGCAATAATTGAACTCTTAAGGAGATGATGAATGCTATGTGTTGAGTGTAGATTTTACACTCAATACGTTTAATTTACGTCGATCTTTTGTTTAAACTAAATTATATTTGTGCTTTAATTGATTGATTTTGTGTTTTATAGGTGCAAAACTAGAATTAAGTGTTGATGAAGGAAAAATGATCAAAAAGAAAGGAAAATTTTGCAAATAAAGAAATAAATCAAATTGGAAGAAGGAATCTAACCACAACTTTGGCAGTGTCCGCCATTTCAAGCATATCTCTCTCATACGAACTCCAAATCAGCTGATTTCGGCGGCATCAGAAAGCTAATTTTCAAGGGCTACAATTCTTATTTCACGTAAAATTCCAAAATTCGGAGTACAACATGGAAAAATTGAAGAACAAATCATGATGGGGGAAAGTGGCGGAAATTGATTCCTGTTAGATTTTCACTACTTCCTTATCAAGAAAAGCCTATAAGAGCAACAATTCTCTACACTACAAGAACGAAATTTTACACCATAAAACGCGAAGAACGAAGATCAACGAAGACTCAAGTATAGTTTTTCTTATTTATTTTATTTATTCTATTTTGTTTATCATAAGAATTACGAGTAGCTAAGATTTGAATCTAGGATTTTATTAGAACCCTATGTGGTAATTCAAACCTATTTTTATAATATTATGCAAGTAGCTAATTTATGTTGCTATGTGTTATTGCTAGAATTGAATCAACAAATCATTTTAATAATTACACCAAGAATAGAAGAGGCTTCGAGTAGTTCTCGCCGGATTAGTGTGTTAATTGCATGTGTTATCGTAGACATACATATATCACCTTAGGTAGCCGTTTACGAGACTTGTTAGTTAATGCTTTATTCATAATTGGTTTGTACAGACATACATTGAACTGTTTATGAATACTAGACTTATAATACACGCGACAGCGGATTATAAGTAATTTCGTGTCCTGGGTTAAAATTGGGAATCGTAACTTGCATGATAGAGGTTTAATTGAGTGATGAATTATCGCATAGGGGGAAGATAAAATCCTAGGTCCGTTTTTATTCATATTTTCTCGTGTTTAATTGCTTTCATAATTAGTTTCATTATTTAGTTGATTAAATTTGACAACCTTGCGTAGGCTGGATAATAATCATAATTGTTAGAATTTTATATTTAGGCTTATGTAATTTGAGTATTCCCTGTGGGATCGCACCTCAAACGGGATATGAATGGCTTCCATCAAGCGAATACATCCAAGACACCTATGACATGTCTCCGTTTTGTTCAGCATGTGGTGGAAATCATTACACCGATCAATGTTGGGGATCACCAAAAGCGACGAATTTTGTCGAAATTACCAAAAAAGGTTATTGGAACACTTACACCAATATATACGAGCAAAGCTTTCAGGACCAATATTTCAACGAGTTTCATCATAGAGAGGCACAAGTTTATGATTTTCAAAATTATTATCCATCGCAGCAACAAACCACTAATGAAGAAATTGATTTAGTACCCCTCGTTCCCGAATTCATGAAGTCCACTCAAGCATCATTTCGAAACATGGAGATAAAATTGGAATCTAAGTCTCTTGAAAATATTCCATACGAAATCGGCAATGGTTATATCAAAGAAAATTCGGGTAAAGCCTGCGATGAGAAAATCTTTTATGTCCGGAAAATAGTGTCGATATGAGAGAAATAGAAATTAGGAAGACACTGGAGCATGATGAATCTGAGAAGGCAATCGAGCTAAACACCGAAGATGCCTCAGAGCAAGAGAAGAAGGAGATGGATGTAATGATTGAAGATATTCTAGTTGTGGACCCAATCGTTGATCTAAATGTGGATTTGAAGGCATCAATAGTGGTTGATGAGATGGCTAATGTGTTTGCGATGGAGGTTATACGCAGACAGGAGATTTTTGTATACCGATTTGAGGGAGCGGATGACGAACATCCTAATATTAAATTGAAATATTAAATTGTTGAGCAAATTGGGAAGATATTTGGGCCATCTTTGAACCGTTTGAGCCTTTCAAGCTTACCTTTAAATTTCTTTTTATCTTTCGAACCTTGATTGGGCCTTGGAGAGAAGGTGTCTTTTATTTAGCCTTGTTTGTCGGGTAGAATAGGAGGAAATTTCTTGAAAAATTATCCCTTGGATCCTAGTTGGAATATTTGTTACCGTTTTCTTCTTCTTATGAAAAAAAATGAAAAAGAAAAGAAAGAAGAAGAAGAAGAGAACTAGAAGGAAAAAAATGGACATGCGCAAATATTCAAATGAGAACTCGAACTATACCTCAAGAGAAAAAGTGGAGACTCTTGAACTCTTGAGAATTGAGTAGGGTATTAAGTCCTTAGAGGTGAAAAAATAATTCAAAAAAGCCAAATTTACATATCTCAGCGAAAACACTTCGATTCAAGAAAAACAAAAAAAATATAAGCATCTTGCTAGTTCAACTCTTTATTCAATAATGAGAAGATGGAAAGGAGAAGAGTAGCCACTTATATCGTAATTCCTACCTTGCACCAAAGATCCCAACAATTGAAAGCAAAAAAGTCCCACTGATCCCAATAGCTCAATTCTTCGATATTAGAGGAGTAGAGAAATTCGGTGAGTCTTTGGAGTTGAATATTATTGTGTAAGTATAAATTTTCTCTATTTTTAGATTACAAATTATGGATGCTTGAAGCGATAATATGATTTTTGGTTCTTGGCAATGGTAAGCAATGAAGTTTCTTTGACTTTTAAGCTTGTGAATTTTCGAGAAGCGTCATGTGATACGCGTTTTCCTTACGTATAAACTACCGCAAGTGTACAGTATCGCATTTTCTAGAAAAGTGGTTCCAGATGTCGATCCATAGGGACCTATAGATTCACATGCTGAGTAATGTAATTATATTATCGTTATATTATCTAGTTAATTGTAAATGGTTGGAATGGTGATAAACCCTAGATTAATAACAAACAAGGCTGTGAACATGCAAATACATAGAATATACGTAAATAGACTAGCGACAACTCTTAACGGGAGAGTTTCGATTTAAAAGGGACTTTTAGGGCAAAATCCACCAACGTATAATCAACAACGATCTACAAATCTGTTATCTAAGGCCAAATTCCTATTCGTTAACCCAGACGCTAAAATACTCTAACCCCCATCTCCAGTGTATTTAGAGTCTACCCACATGTCCGACGTCTCCGTTTAGAACCTGATATTAAGAGAGCATTCAGGTCAAGTCCTTAAGGGCTACCAGAGGTGTATCACGCCTCCGTTTCCACAACCCAAGTTATGTTTTCTTAATTTCAAACAAGAAATCCTCACTGGAGTTCATTCCTATTTAATATCAACCCAACAGATGATCAATCAATCAGAAGCATTTAATACATGAAAACATAAACGAAATCAAAACACGACAAATAGATAACAGAAATGGAGATCGAAATCAATATATACAAGGTTTCATTACCCTAGAAGAAAATGTTCCTAGTTTATATCAAACATAGTGTCAAAAGAATGTACACGAGAAATGAAGAACGAAACGTAAAGAAATTCCTTAAGAAAAACCCAAGTCGAAACCCTTGTCGAAGATTCCCACGAAGAACTGTCGAAAACCGTAAATAGTCGAAGAAGAATGAAGAATGAAAGGGCCTTCCTATTTAAAGTTAATGCAAAGCTTCCTCAAGAAGCTTTGCATTAAAAATATATGCTCTCAAAAATCATGCCCAGATCGCGATACGGAGTTGCTGGATCGCGATCTGGCGGCCTCGGGGAATTGCCCACCGCCTAGCCAGATCGCGATACGGAGTTGTGTATCGCGATCTGGGTATGAAACAAAACTGCACTGTGAGACCCCCCCAAGATCGCAATACGGAGTGCTGGATCGCCATCACGATCTTGAACAAAAAGCCTACTGTGACAACCTCCAGATCGCGATACGGAGTGCTGGATCGCGATCTGGATCTTGAGCAAAAAGCCTACTGTGACAACCCCCAGATCACGATACGGAGTGCTGGATCGCGATCTGGATCTTGAGCGAAAAGCCTAATGTGACAAGCCCCAGATCGCGATACGGGATTGCTGGATCGTGATCTGGGTCTTCTTGGCCACTTAATTTAGCTTGAAAAATGGATTTCGCTTTCAAATGGATTCGACTCGGAAGAAAATAGCTAACAAAACCTAAAAATAGAAATAAAACAACAAACGCATAATATGTACAAATAAAGCCGAAACTCGGATGAACAAAGATCAAAACTCGAAGATTCGATAAGTAAAAATTGTGCAAAACGAACACTTATCATCATAACAATTGCAATTAGTTCTGAAAACGTGAAGTTGACCATATCAACCTATGTGATGAGATGCATTTATTGATTTCGTTGCTTTGCATGTTGCTTTATATTGCTTGAGGACAAGCGAAAATTCAAGTTTGGGGGTGTGTTGAGCGTAGATTTCACACTCAATACGTTTACTTTACGTGGATTTTTTCTTTAAATTTAATTATATTTGTGCTTTAACTGATTGATTTTATGTTTTACAGGTGAAAAAAGAGAATTAAGTGTCGATGAAGGAAAAATGATCAAAAAGAAAGGAAAAAGTTGCAAATGAGGAAATAAATAAAATTGGAAGAAGGAATCTCGCCACAACTTTGGTAGTGACCACCATTTCGAGCATATCTCTCTCATACGAACTCCGAATCAGCTGATTTTGGCGGCATTGGAAAGCTAATTTTAAGGGCTAAAATTCTTATTTCACGCAACATTCCAAAATTTGGACTCCAGCATGGCAAAAATCGAACAACAAATCCTGATGGGAAAAAGTGGAGGAAATTGATTCCTATTAGGTTTCCATACTTCTTTATCTATAAATGCAACAAATCTCTATACCACAAGAACAAAATTTTACACCCAAAACGCGAAGAATGAAGATCAACGAAGACTCAAGCATAATGTTTTTTTTTAATTTATTCTATTTTGTTTATCATAAGAATTACGAGCAACTAAGTTTTGAATCTAGGATTTTATTAGAACCCTACGTGGTAATTCGAACCTATTTTTCTAATATTATGGAAGTTTAAATTCCATGATTATTTCTTATCTGATCTTATTTAGTGCAATAATCTAGCTAATTTATGTTGCTATGTATTATTGCTAGAATTGAATTGACAGATCGTTTCAATAACTAGAACAAGAATAGAAGAGCCTTCGAGTAGTTCTCATTGGATTAGTGTGTTAATTGCATGTGTTATTGTAGACATACATATATCACCTTAGGTAGCCGTTTACGAGACTTGTTAGTTAAATGCTTTATTCATAATTGGTTGGCATAGACATATAGTGAACTGTTTATGAATAATAGACTTATAATACACGCGATAGTGGGTTATAAGTAATTTCGTATCTCGGGTTAATAATCGGGAATCGTAACTTGCATGATAGAGATTTAATTGGGTGATGAATTATCGCACAGGTGGAAGATATAATCCTAGGTCCGTTTTTATTGTTATTTTCCTCTGTTTATTTGCTTTCATAATTAGTTTAATTATTTAGTTGATTAAATTTGACAACCTTACGTAGGCTGGATAAAAATCATAATTGTTAGAATTTTGTACTTAGGATTAGGTAATTTGAGTATTTCTTGTGGGATCGGCATCCGACTCTTACGAGTCCACTATTAATACTTGTTTGCGATACGTGCACTTGCGTGTAGGTATTTAACCCAAAACTAGGTTAATTCGCTAGGGCTTACCCCCGGAACATGTGGGGATCCATACTCTCGGCAAACTACATCTTGAATAAGATTCCTCATAAGAAGATGGATAAAACACCATAAGAATTATGGAAGGGTCGAAAACCATCTTATAAATTCCTCAAAGTGTAGGGGGTGTTTGGTTAAAGTTGAAGTACCTAAACCAAAACAAGTTGAAATTGGACCCAAGACTGTTGATTGCATCTTCATTGGACATGCAAACAACAATAGTGCCTATAGATTTATAGTGCATAAGTATGAAATTCCCGACATAAATTGTGGAATGACAACTAAGAAATACAATGTTCTTTGAAATTGTGTTTAATTCTAAGGAAACAAGTAAACTAAGTTTTTAAAAGACAATTTATGAAGCTACACGTGTTCTAACTCAACATGGAGATAAACATAGACATAACAAGAGGGCCAAAGTTGCTAAGACGTTTGGGCCCGAGTTTCTAAGTTTAATGTTGTAAAATGAGCCAAGGACTATTCAAAAAGCCTTGTCTAGTCCCAATGCACCATTATGTAAATAATCCATAAGAAGCGAGATCAAATCCATTGTGCAAAATCATACTTGGGAGTTAGTAGATCTTCCACCGGGGTGTAAACCTTTAGGATGCAAATGGATCCTTAAAAAGAAATATAAGGCCGAAGGGTCAATTGATAAATTCAAAGCTAGATTAGTAGCTAAAGGATTTAGACATAAAAAAAGGATATGACTTCTTCGATACGTATTCACCTGTGACGAGAATCACTTCAATTCGTGTGCTCATTGCTATTGCAGCACTGAATATCCTCGAGATACACCATATGGATGTTAACATGGCATTCTTTAATGGTGAACTCGATGAGGAGATATACATGGAACCACCCGAAGGGTTTGTGGCTCCCGGCCAAGAGAAAAAGGTGTGCTAACTTGTAAAGTTATTATATGGACTTAAACAAGCACCTAAACAATGGCATGAAAATTTTGATAGAACTATGCTATCAAATGGTTTCAAAATAAATGAATGTGATAAATGCATCTAAATTAAAGGCTCGTGAAACGAGTTGGTAATTGTTTGTCTATATGTAGATGACATGTTGATTATGTGAAGTAGTCAAGATGTTATCGTAACACCAAAGAACATGTTGAAAAGTAACTTCGACATGAAAGACATGTGCCTAGTCGACGTTATCTTACGAATTAAGATAGCTAAGACATCAAATGCAATTGTCTTAACACTATCTCATTATGTTGAAACCGTGCTTAAGAAATTCAATGCTTTTGAGTGTTCTCTTGCAAAAAACACATGTGGACATGGCTTTACAGCTAGACAAGAATCACGGAGATGCTATCTCTCAAATTGAATATGCAAAGTTCATAGGGAGTTTTATGTATTAGAAAAATTGCACCCGTCCCAATCTTGCATACGCCCGTGAACAAGTTAAATCGATTCACGAGAAATCCAAGTAAAGATCATTGGAAAGCGGTCACAAGAGTACTTAAATATTTGAAGTACACAATAAACTTTGGATTGCATTATTCGAGATATCCAGCTATGCTAGAAGGCTATAGTGATACAAATTGGATATCAATTACAAAAGACTCCAAATCCACGAGTTGATATGTATTCATGATAGGTGGTGGAGCCGTTTCATGGAAATATTCTAGACAAACGTGTATAGCGAGTTCCACAATGGAATCTGAATTCATAGCTTTAGATTAAGCTAGTGAAGAAGCCGAGTGGCTTCGCAATTTCTCAGAAGATATTCCTTGTTGGTCGAAACATGTGCTTGCAGTAATGATTCATTGTGAAAATCAATATGCGATAGCAAGAGCTTGAAACACAATGTACAATGGTAAGTCTATACTCATTCTTCGTAGGCATAATACCATTATGAAATTGATCTTTAATGAAATTATAGCAGTTGACTTTACGAAGTCAAAATATATTTCGCCGATCCTTTGACGAAAGGTATCAATAGAGATCAAATGTGCAAGTTGGTGACGGGAATGGGTCTAAAAACCCACAACCAAACAAAAATCCATGATGGTAACCCAAACATGTTGATTGGAGATCCCAAAATCTTGGTTCAATAGGCAAACTAAGTTATGGAAATTCAAAATGTGGTGAAGGTAAGTCAAGTGACTTTTAATGATTCCTATGACCTGTTTAAGGTGGAATATGGCGGTATATTATTTTTACGAGATCACCTATGTAAGTATGTAAGTGAGAAGTATAGGGCCGCTTTAACGAAACACTTAGGAATCTAAGAATTGGTCGGGATGGCCGCGAAATGGACAACACGTGAGAACAAAAGGCGTTAGAAATATTATTGTGTAAATGTTGTTATCTTGGTTTACATAAAATTTGATTAGTTCAATACATCATGTTCACTAAGCAACAAGTAAATCCAACAACATTTTACTAAGGAAGGTTCACCAAAATATACCTCTCCCGATGCAATAACAAATACTTAGGACTTTAAGTGTCTGCATGCACTAATCCCATTCATGTGGGGGATTGTTGGAGAAATTTGAAGTACGAATCCATATTTAAATAAAATAATAAATGATGGAAACATAATCTACGGTTTGAGTAGATGATTGTACTGTATTTAATTACTCAAATCCAATATGGGATGAATGAGCAATCAATGCACAAAGTTAACTACTTCAAAGAGCTAAAGTGAGCTCATAGGGCTTAGTGCGAGGTGGAAGGTCACATATCCTCATTGGAAAAAGAGCATTGATGTGAATACTTTAAATAATGTTAAGTGGATAATTAGATGTATAATCAAATGTGGGCTTAACTACAAAGCCACACGCACGCGTCGCCGCTGCCCGCCCGGACCGAGCTCGTGCATGTGCCGAGTCCGCGACCCGTGGGTTGTTAGGATTTGGGACCCAATTAAATTAATTTTTTGGGCTTAATTAATTAAAATCAAATTTATTTATTCTAGCCAATCCGATCGTGACGCTTGCACAAAGATGACATCATCGCATTTAAGCGGATGTGTCTCTCGGTCAGAGTTCCAAGTAGGCGCCTATTCATACGAATATGTCGCGGTTTAAACAAGAATTGGTATTTAATCCCTGCGAAAAGGCATATTACCTTTTCGGACTTTCTTTTTCCAAGTGTTTTGACTTTTAGAACACAACTTCTCAAAACTAATTACGGCCCTAGTTTTCCAGCAAACTCACGCAATTCGTCCAAGCATTCATAAGTATATTTTTGCATCCTCTTTCCATCGTGTCATAAAGTCCAAAATTTCTTTTCGTTCATTGTGTTCCAACAGTTGTTGTGCTACTCTATTGGTACTGCAAGTTGTGATATTGGGAAGCAATTGCAAAAACCAAAGCACTATTGCAGAGCTGTTTTTTCTTTATAAGAAAGAACAAACTTCTTGCCTTGACTTTTCTTTGTCACTATGTTTCTGTCAGAATTTATGTCCAAAAGTTTTCTATTTCGAAACACCTCAAATTACATAATGTTGGGTCTGTTCTTTTCATCGTGTTCAAAATGTAGGAAAACTCAATTGGTCATTGGTCAATTAATTATTTATTTGGTTTGAGCCAGATATTTTATTATTTGGGTTTTGGATAAAATAATTTGACTAAGTACTAAATGCGCAAAAAGTAACACTTATGGGCATCTGAAACCAAACTAGTGTTATCAATTGATCGCATCGAGCGCACGTCTTTTGAACTTTATCCATTTAATCAAGACAATTTTCATTCAATTTGATTCAGTATTATGATCAAGTAAATAAATGAAATTAATATTCACATAATTTAATTAATATTACTCAACTCTGTTCTTTATTAAGTGTTGTTTTTAGCTTTGCACATATATTAAGAATCTCAATAAATGTGTCTTTATTTTAGGATAAACACAATTAGAAATACGAAAATAACCATGAACATTTGATGATGTGATAAGACATAGTTAATGCCTAGAGTTGAATAAATATAAGGTTAAAATAGGAAAAATGCATTTAATGCATTATTGGAAATGGTTAAATACAGTTTGCACCCTTGAACCATAAGGTTGGTAACATTTACCCCATAAAGTTACAAATATAACACGTACCCCTATCATTAATGAATTTAATGGTAAGACTTTGACTTTGAATAATGTCGCATTCTTTCTTCCCAAAGTACCCTTCTAGCTATTATATAAAGATGCATATATAATAATATATTTTCAACTATCTTTCAAAAAATAAATTTTATAAAATACAATAAATATTAAAAATATTATTTTGATTTGTGTTTAACTCATCATTTTAATTATTATACGACTCTAATATAAATAAAAATCTCAATTATTTTTTTAAAAATAAATAAAATATATTAAACATTTGCAAGATTTGTTTTTTCAAGACTTAAACGTCCAACTTTTTTAATAATAATTATTGATCTGAAAATTTATTTTTGTTACTTCAATTTAAATTTTCACAATAAAAAATATTTAAATATTTAGACGTTCAAATTGTAATTTCTTATTAAATTTTGAATACATTTTGTGATTCTCAGAAGTAAAAAGTGGGATTATTATGTTAGAGACATATACTAATTAAAATAACTAGATAAACTATAAATTCATAATTCAAATTCAAATAATTGTTACACTTTGTATTAACTATAGATGAACATAAAGTAAAGACAAAAAAACAAAACTAAAATTCAATTTTTTAATTCGTAGATTCACAATACTAAAATAATAAAATTAAGTTTTTTTAAAGGTTATTGAAATGTTTAATTATTACGTATTCATTATTTATATAATGGCTAGAAGGACATTTTGGGAAGATAAAATGGCACATCATTCAAAGTCAAAGTCTTACATTATAAATTCATTAATGAGGGGGGTAAGTGTTACATTTGTAACTTTAAGGGAGTAAGTGTTACCTTCTCTATACTTTAAGGGTGCAAACTATATTTAGCCATATTGGTCCATTGGAAATCTAAAGTGTGAGATAATATACAACAATTTTTTTTTTAAATGACAGTTATTATGGAACAAATGGATCATTAATTATTCAAAATCATGAAAGTTCCAACAATAAATGCACCCCTTTTGTTTATTCGAAATTTCCTCACTACACGTTACCGGGTAGTAAGGTTCGGTTCATAAAAATGTTGACCCTGAAACTAAAGGGAAAAAATAAAAAGAAGAAGAAAAATTCAGCTTATATACCATCCACCAAGGCTCAACAATGGTTATATTTACAGGAAAATTGGATGTTACACCTGATTATTTTCATCGGGGGATTTGAACCGTATATCTACACATAATTACGCGGACCGATGTATATGTGTGCTTAGTGGGTAATTATTTAATAAAATTTACGATTCAAATCTACTCGATATAAATAACCAGGTAAAACACATAACTCATCATATTTACAAAAGGAAACAAAAAGAAGTGAAAGCCCTTTCAAGTTTCCCCCCTTTCTTTCTTCTTTAAATAAAATGTTTTACAAGTATAAATATTTTTTCAACGGTATTACTCATTTTATTCACCACCAACATAAAATAATAATCCCAAATTCACCACCAACATAAAATTCGACATCTTCTCTCATTTTATTTCTCATCTTTCCCAATATTACTCATAACTTCAGATATTTTGAATTTATAACTCAATCGAAGATTTTGGATAATTGTTTTGTATATGTGTCGAGAAACTCATGTTCTTTTCTTTTGTGACAATTTCTCATCTTTGTTCATCAAAAGTGTAACTTCGTTTGTTACTTTGCATTCTTGATGTGATTGTGTGACAAATAATATAGACTGTGATGGTGGAACAAAATATTAGGGCACACAAAATTTTATTATTTAAAGGTGTTTTGGACATTTATTGTAAGGTTATAGTAAAAAAAATATATCATTGTGATGAGAGGAGATAAAAAGGCCGTGTAAATAGTGCGTCTTTAAATTTATAATGATGGAAAATATTGTGAAAAGTAAAAAATCGTAACTAATACAAATTTTAGGAGACTTAGTACTCATAAAATATCAGAACTAAACAAAATTTTACGTATTCAATATTATATCTTTATGTAAGAAACACGTTTTTATATAGTATCAAAATTAATGATACGTACATGACATTTTTTGAGGAAAATGGGCCTATAAGCTGGAAAAAAAAAAGTGTATAAGCAGGAAAAAACAAAAGCTTCAAAATACATAAAGAAACCTCTTGTGGTTGCTCTTTTTCTTTTTTCTTGTTTTACCACCAGGGAAGAGAATCCAGCCGTATTTTTATCATTAGGGATAAATGTTGGTATCATATATAACAATCTGCGTAAAAATTTACTTGTACTCAGGGGCGGAACCAGAATCAAAATGTAGGCGGCTAACTAAAATTTTAGGTGCACAAAACATTACAAAAACTAAGTTTATATAACTAATTTTTAATTAAAATATCATATATATATATATATATATATATATATATATATATATATATATATACACACACACACACCATATTTTAATCATCACAAAAAATTCTAAATTAATTCAAATTATTCTAATAATATACTGCACTTAATATTTTGGAGATTCATGGCACGATCTCATCTTTTTTTTAAGGTGTTAGATAAAAAAATTCAAAAATAAGTAATATTCATCAATTTTATTTAAAATAATACAAGTTTTAACCATCTTATTTTATATTTTAAATTAAATATGATATATTTATCTATAATTTATATAATATTTTGGAGAAAAAACAAAAAAAAATAATGGGTCAAGATAAATATTTACAAAAACTTTGGAGGGGCCAAAAGTAATATTCAAAAAATTTAATACCAAATATCTAATTTTTTTTTTCTTGGGGGGTCAACGGCCCCCCCATGCCCCTATCAAGTTCCGCCAGTGCTTGTACTCACTTGTTTGAAAAAAGAAAACGGAAATATGGAATTTGTGAAATATGTAGAATTGATTGAGGTTTGCCGAAACAGTTCCCATAAGACAACATTTCCGGGCTGCCGATGGTGCAACAATTTTTTCTCGGTAATCTCCCAAGGTATAACAATCAGTTATCAAATAATTGCACTAATATTCGACCCACGGCAAAGTTGAACAACGAACGAAACTTTGACAAAGGAAAAGAAGAATGAGAAGAACTATCTCGTGATTACCAATTAAATTAGGTACCGAA
This sequence comes from Erythranthe guttata, assembly GCF_056151865.1. Taxonomy (NCBI): domain Eukaryota; kingdom Viridiplantae; phylum Streptophyta; class Magnoliopsida; order Lamiales; family Phrymaceae; genus Erythranthe; species Erythranthe guttata. Next base: position 7,459,540 of record NC_142543.1, on the reverse strand, counting down.
TTGGCCAAATTCTACCTTTATTTATTGACGGTAGAATCTATCCATAGAAGGTTGCAATGGTTCGTAGACAAACAAATACAAATACAAATTGAATCTCGAAAGCTTTCATAGCTCAGTTGGTTAGAGCACCCGTTTAGTAAGCGGGAGGTCTTGAGTTCAACTCTCAATGAAAGCATTGATGCCCTTATAGCTCAGTGGTAGAGCGTCAGTCTTGTAAACTGAAGGTCCGCAGTTCGATCCTGCGTGAGGGCAACTTTCAAACATAATTTCTTGTTTTACCATGCGAAACATAGGCTAGTTAATAATTTATTTGGTTTGGGAAAAACATTTTATTATTTGAGTTTTGGCTCAAATAATTTGACTAAGTACTAAATGTCCCCAAACGTAATACTTATGGACACCTAAAACCATATTAGTCCTATCGCTGGATCTCATCGAGCCCACGTTTTGTTGAACTTTAACATTCAATAGATTACTTCGTGATTATGATCAAGTAAATAAATAAAATTAATATTCACATAATTTAATTAATATTACTCAATAATAATTATTGGAAATCATGAAAGTTTTCCAACAATCCCCATATGAATAAAATTGTTCTTCCAATCTTATCGCATAAGATCTATATATTAGTCCAATTTCCTCTAGTGAATAATAAAACATCGGGATAGGTAAAATATCTCATCTTGAACCTTCCCTAGTTAAAGTTTATCGGATTTACTTAGCCAATCAGTATTTCAACAATTCGGTGTAATTATTTTTTTTCACACTTTGTGCGCTCGAAATTAGGTTGGAGGTTGAAAAAAATAACAATTTATTTTGTTATTTTGAACCCCAAAAGAAAAACCCAATAAAAAAAGAAATTCTCTTATTATTCAGTTGATGGTGCATTGTCCATGATTTATTGTGTTTTGAGGGTGCAAAGTGCTATTATTGTTTTTCAAGGGTGCAAAGTGCCAAAATACTCTATTTCGAGGGCGCAAAGTGCCAAAATACTCTATTTCGAGGGTGCAAAGTGGGATTAAGACATTTAAGATATAAGTATTTTAAATATAAGTTCTTAATTTACCTAATATAAAATAGTTCTTAAATAAAATTATAACATAAAAACTCTTAACGTAACGTAAATTATATCATTATTAATGAAAGTAATTGAAAATATTTGTGACATAAATAAAGAGTATAATAAATTTTAGGGGTAATATGCCATGAGTCCCTCAAAGGAAATCTAATTTGAATTAAATGATAAGCCCAAATTTAATCTTTTAATTATATCCTTAGTTTGAAATAATATATAGCCACATCCCTAATTTTTTTAATCCCCATCTTACCTTTATAACCTAAATCCTATAAACCTATACATTCATGTTCAATTTAGATTTTTTTTCTTTTTTTTTCTCTCTCACACGTTCTCTCTCTCAATCTTTCTCTCTCACACGTTCACACGTTCTCTCTATCTCTCATGTTTTCTCTCTATCTCCCTTTCTCTCTCGTTTTTTCTCTCATCTCTCTATCTTTCTCTTTTTCTTCTGTAGTTGCATGAAGGAAACCGTTGCCGTCGGCGATGGAGGGAGCAAGAGCAGGGGCGGTGGATCGAGGGAGTGTGGTGGAGGCGGTGGCGACGGGTGGAGGCGTGGTGGGGGCTGTGCGGGCGGGGGCTGTGATTATGGTTGAGATGTTATGGAAATTATATTTTGAATAATCAATTGGATATGATTTCCTTGTGTTTTGAAAGATTTTTGCTTGACTTGGGTTCGAATGCCAGATCTAGGTTTTCCCAAAGTTGGTAGTGGCTACAGTCGCGGCAATTGTGAGTGTGGGTTGCTAGGGTTGGCGGCCGCTGCGTTGGCTGCTAGGGTTTGCGACGACTGGGAGTTTTTGGTGGCTAGGGTTTGGTAGTAAAACATAGTACACCGTAGTATACTATACTACTCCTTAGTATACCATAGTACACCACTACACTGTAGTATACTACCACTACATTGTAGTATACTATAGTACATCATAATATACCATAGTCTACTACAGAAAAATTGACTAAAAAGAAATAAAGAAAAATAAAAAAATAGCATTTCTCTCTTTTTTTCCTGGTAATTCTCGATAATATGTAGAAAAAAAAGGAAAAAAAAAATTTATAACAGTGTATAAAATGCTAAAATGAATAAAGAAAAAAAATGAAAACAAACGGATATTATAAATAAAGAAAATATTAGATGGAAATATGAAAATATTAAATGCATAATAAATACAATGATAAATGCACTTTGGAATTTACTTAATAAATAATTTGAATTTTTTAGCGGAGGGACATTTTTGGAATGAATTTTATAAAGGATATGAAGCAGATGTTAGTTAGACTTGTCATTTAGTTCAAATAAGTTTTGTCACAAGGGACCTATATCCTAAGGCCTCTAAATTTTAACATTTTTTTTTAGAAACTAATAGTAGTTAGTTAGCATACTATTTCACTTTTTATATAAAATAAAGTAATTATTACAATAAAATTTTATTTATCATTCTTTATTAATAATATTACTCTACAGTAGGATAATATTATTTTAATTTTTAATAATATTGAGCACCGTTGCCCTACCAAAATATTTCGATACGATACGGTATAGTAGGATAATCATTTATTAGAGAATCGGTATGGTTCGATAGGACAACGAGTTTGTAAGGCAATTAAAAGAAAAAAAAACAAACAAACAAACAACCCTTGAATTTATCCACTCGGCATACGTGAATGCTATTTAAAAAAATGATTGTGCCAACTCCTTTGTTTGAAAACAATATTATTTCGTAATAAAACAAATAAGGGGCTATATAAACCTATATTTTGCACTATTTGAGAAAAACCCACTTTAAATTTCAACCATTCATTTTCCCATTTAGTCCCCCCACCTTACACATTCCCATGATCCACCAGCCAACTATCCCCATGACCCAGCCGTGTCTCTTCTCTCTCTCTTTTTTTTTTATATTGTTATTATTTTATTATTATTATTATTATTATTATTATTATTATTATTATTATTATTATTATTATTATTATTATTATTATTATTATTATTATTATTATTATTATTATTATTATTATTATTATTATTATTATTATTATTATTATTATTATTATTATTATTATTATTATTATTATTATTATTATTATTATTATTATTATTATTATTATTATTATTATTATGATTATTATTATTATTATTATTATTATTATTATTATTATTATTATTATTATGATTATTATTATTATTATTATTATTATTATTATTATTATTATTATTATTATTATTATTATTATTATTATTATTATTATTATTATTATTATTATTATTATTATTATTATTATTATTATTATTGTTATTATTGTTATTATTGTTATTATTATTATTATTATTATTATTATTATTATTATTATTATTATTATTATTATTATTATTATTATTATTATTATTATTATTATTATTATTATTATTATTATTATTATTATTATTATTATTATTATTTAAATTTGTTTTTAAAATTTTTTTTAATTTTTTTTTAAATTTTTTTTTTTGTTTTTTCGTTTTTTAACTTATTTTCTCTATCAGGTATGTGAATCGACTGTGAAGCATATTAAATCGACTATGATGAACTATAGTCGATTAAGGAACCGACTACTAAAAATAACAAATCACAACTACGAAAATGCAAACTCAACTATATTTTACAAAAACAAAAAATATACAAACATTATAACTAATTTATACAATTGGAATCAATAAACAAAAAAATAAAAAAAATAAAAAATTGGAGTCAATGAAGGATATTAATCGACTATGATGTGAAGCATAGTCGATTAAGAATCTGCTACTAAAAAAGTAAAAATAACAAATCACAACTGCGAAAAAATGCAAAGTCAACTATATATTACAAAAACAAAAAATATAAAAACATTATAAATGATTTATACAATTGGAATCAAGAAACAAAAAATCCAAAGAAAAAAAAATTGGAGTCGATGAAACCTTAATCGACTACCAGAGCATAGTCGATTAGCTTAATCGACTATGAACATGTATATATGCGATTAAGGTTTCAGCCTGCGCGAAAGTCTCTACACGCGCCGTTATCTGCCCAATCCACCAAAAAACCCTAAATTTACCTCCCCATCGTCACCACACCGCCGCCACAACACACCATCACCACGTTACTTTGATATTATGACGTCGACGGTTGTTTTATTACAAATAAATAAATAAAATCACAACTCGCACCACCAACCAAAGCAGAACCACCACCCATCATAATCCGATTCCGGCGACAAATCGACAATTTATCTCTTTTCGCCGCCGATGTAGCAATCGTGGCATTCGAACTCAGAATCGCTATCAAAATCATCATCATCTTTATGGCTTTTGTTAAGATCTGCAACGACGACGACCCCGACGGAGACGGCGATAGAGACGGCAACGACAACGATGGCTTCAACGGAATTGGCATCGTTGTTCTGGCAGTGATGTTGGTGGTTGGTTCTTCATCTTCCGATCAAGAGAGAATAATCTATAGAATTGGAAGAGAAAAGTATAATATAATATAGAGAAAAAAAAGTAGAGAAGAGACGGGAGAAGAAGAGACGAGAGAGAAGAGAAAATAAGATTAAGGTTTTGAAAGAGTATAGTAGACAATTAAGGGTAGTTTTGAAATTATGAAAATATCACTTGGGTGGAATATTAGCTAAGGGGGTTTTCTCTAATTATTTTTGGAAGTGGGCGGTCCTCGGTGGAACTCAGGCACATGTCACGATACAACTGGTTCTCTAGTGAAGTCACGGTGATGTATGGGTCTTAAGGATTAATAGTGTACAACTATATCATAGAAACATCTACTCGATTATTGGGAACCACTTAGAGATCTCTAGATTGAGGGAGTTCAGTGAACTCATCAACTTATGAGCACCCACTTATGTATGCCGATATCACAACACTTGTTGTTATTTTCAGCATATTCTGGTGAACTGTTGGAGCACATGGCATCCAAGAACCTAATTGAGTTGTGCGGTTAAATTGTGTTGAGGATTTTCGACTATGGGAGACTTGAGACTTAGTTTGACATAAAATAAACTATTTTTTTTGCTGACTACATGATATGCGATCGTAGTATTGTTAAAAAGTTTTGTATTTAAAGAATTTTCGTTTACATCAAATTGTATTGAATAGAATTTTTTTGGAAATCTGACTTCTCTGTACATTTTCATTATTACGATTATATGAGAATATTTTTTTGTCTAATAATAAATCATTCGACAAGGTGCATAAGAATCTTGTCGAAACTCTACCGCAAAAGGCCATGGTGACTTTTTATAAGGTTTGTTACAACATACTAATGCATCTTGTGAATAGCTTATCACAATATAACATACATGTTGTTATATTGCAAAGTGCAACACACACGACATGTTGTTAAAGTCACAAGGCTTCAACAACATGTTGGTCTACCAGATTCGCGCGCGCGTTGTGTATATAACTTAACAACACGTATTGCGTGTCGTCAAAAGGTCTTTTTCTTGTAGTGAGTGCTACTCTCAAATGGGAAAGGCCGATATTCTCATTAGTGGCGTTACCCGTTGACTAGGAACTACGTTTAACAATTACTATACTCTTGTAGTAAAGACTATATCTATTCTTATGCAACGGACAAAGATATAGAATGCCAAAGGGGGTTTTTATCATTAATACGATATAGATTATTTACGAGTAGTGTGAGAAAACACAACAATTAGTTGGCTCTTCGGTCACCTACTCTAACACGCTGAAAGTTGACCTTCATTGTATTGTCATTAACAAAAAAATTATTGTCGCTGACAGTAATTGTACTGTCATTGACAATGCATTTATATAATTGTATTGTCGTTTACAGTACAATTACTGTCAACTACATCAATATTATTTTTTATTTATTTTTATTTTTTTATTTTTTTTATATTGTTTGATTAGTTGACAAGTCAACGTCATTATATTTTTGTCGTTGACGGTAAAATTACTGTAAAACAATAATATTATTGTCAACAACATCAATATTATTTTTTTCGGTCCATTTATTTTGTTTGATTTTGTTGACCGACTAACGTAATCATATTAATGTAAACACAATAAAATTACTGTGGTTGACGGTAATATTAATGTCGTTACAGTAATATTACTGTGGTTGACAGTATTATTACTATCAACCACATCAATATTAATTATTTTGGCTTTTTATTATATTTGCCTTTGTTGAAGGGTCAACATATTAATATTACTCTATTACACAATAGTAGTGATTTTTGTTGTGTCATATTACTGTGTTAAACAGTACTATAGTTAATATGACTGTCAACCACACCAATATTATTGTTAAACGGGCAAAAAAAAAAATTAAAAAAAAAAACAAAAAAGTCAACGCCGCCAGAGACCGGCGTTGACTGTAGGTCAGTGGCGGCAAAAAGAAGAGAAAGAAAAGAAAAGAAAAAAATAAAACAAAAAATTCAACGCCAAAGATGGAGAAAATAGCACTCAAAATTGGGATTTAGGTCACAATTGAATAATTGGTGAAATTTAGGGTCAAATTGAGATTAAATTGAATTAAATGATGAAATTGGAGCACATTAAAAAAATGCGATGGGGTATTTTAGTCTTACACACCTCTGCACAATGTCTTGACTTTTTTGTAAAAGAGTTTTTTGTCTACAACCATTTATCAATAAGTATCCCATGATGGGCTTATTTGTAATATCTGTTATTAAAAAAAAAAAAAAAAAAAAAAATATATATATATATATATATATATATATATATATATATATATATATATATGCAAATTTAAACGAAGGCAATTTTTTTTCATACTTCAACAAATAAAAACATTTTAAAAACATAATAAGTTGTTATAAATCATACCACAAAAAGAAAATTAATCAAATAAGCTCAATATTACTAATATTATTTAATATCTTAGTTCTTGTCGATATGTATACCTTTGCCTTAAAAAGACCATTACATTGGTACCCCTTACCTCCGTAGAACCTTCCATTGGTTAGCCGAAATTTATTCGACTCAAAAGCCAATGAAACATTTCTTATTTAGGACAGAACCATTGATTAAGTTCTTCCTAATATCTGGAACATGTAGCACATCGTTCAATGTAAGCATCATTTCCCATGCATGAAAATTTTTTGTTCTTGCTTTAACTTCTTGTAAGAGGAGAACATGCTCTTGTCATAGCAAATGTGGTGTGTAGCCCTGGTGTCTAGCCACCATCCTCAAGTATCGCTGGAGGTAGGCCACTGTTACAACTGCTGAAAGTGCATGTTCTCAGAAGCAGCTAAATCCACGGACTTTTGCTTCATTTTTATTGTGTTCTTTGTGATGAAGGCAATCCTTCACAAGGTGTCCGTTCTTTTCACAAATAAATCATGCTCCGGAGAACCGTTTGTTGTTCTTATTGTTTGGTCCTTTGTTGAATGTAGAAACCGTTTTGCTTGTTGCTCTCCTGTGAGCTCTCCACTACGTGTGCTTTAGCCACGTCTTGACCAACCTTATCGGTGATATTATTATCCCGCTTGATCTTGAGTCTTGCTATCAGTTCCTCCATTGTTCATTTGACAACCAATTTCTTGTGCCTTAGATAGTGTTTGAACTCTGTCCAATTAGGTGGAAACTTTCCAATTATGACCTCATGACCCTCGGCGAAAATATCGTAGATCATGAGTTGGAGTTCGTTCACTTTCTTACTCACAATTTTGTTATCGACCATTCCACAAAATTGAAATTTGTCCACTATAAACTATTGATGCACACATCTTCCGACTTGTAGTTCTTGAATAAACTATCCCACAAGAGTTTGGCAGTCTTTAAAGGACTATGAACTTTGTTCAATGGTTGGTCCAAGCAATTCAAAATTTAGTTACAACATAGGAAATCAAAGTGACTTCACGCATCGATGGCTAGGAAGACCTCCTTGTTATTTTTGGAGCTTCTCCTTCCTTCACCTTAGGTGCCTCATCATTGATAAAATTTTCTAAGTTCAAGGTAGTACGGTAGAAGAACATTTTTTTCTTCCATGTATCAAAGTCGGTGCCCTTGAACTTGGTTGGTTTTTCGGCTGTGCCGACAACCTTAGGGGTGGCATCATTGTTTGAAGCCATCTGCACATATAGTTTAAATATATAGACATAACTCATCTAATTAGACATTCATAAATTCAATTCCTCGCAAGTTGTTGTGGTAAAAAAAATACAGGCAACATCTGCTAATATTTAAAACCATCTTTACTAACTTAATAGTTCAGGAAAAATAATTATATAAGCCAAAGGGAAAAATAATTTCAACTAACTTACAAATATCAGACTAAGCCTGCAAAACACTCAGGTTATGATGACTCGGAAAGGGACTTCACGCAAAAAATAATTTTTTTTTTTTATTATTTGCGCATATAACTAACGTAACATAAAGCAAAAGATCATGAGTTTTATAATCAAAACACCTTTCCTATTTATTTAAACATGAATTTTAAATTGACATTATTTTACGGATAAGTCAATCTCAATTGTTTAAACTATTTGAATATAAATAGTTTTGCAAATTCCAAAACCAGACTATATTGCTATTGCATATGTCAAATATTCTATCAAATATTCACCGGCAGTGAATTCAAAAGGTAGCAGAAAAAGATGTTCTACCTCACAACAATGAACCTTCAAGGGTTCTTGAGCAAACGGCTCGTACGGTGGCTGAAGATAACACAGACGTTCAAATGAGGACTGCTTATGATGCTTGGCACCATAGTGACTTCCTTTGTCGAAACTACATGCTTAACGGACTCGACAACACACTGTACAATGTCAACAAAAATTTCAAGATAGTAGTCGAACAAGTCCAAGAGTTGCAGTTGGTTCTGCATGATATTCATGTCGAAGGAATGCAACTACGCGATTCTAAGTAGCCACAATCATCGAGAAGCTACTGCCTCAATGGAAAAATTTCAAGAACTATATCAATCATAAGCGAAAAGAAATGCAACTTGAGGACTTGATCGTGAGGCTCCGAATTTGAGGAAGACAATCATCAAGCCGAAGCCTAAAACGTGAAAGGAAAGATGGAGGCAAAGGTGAATTTGGCCGAGCTAAGTAACAAGAAAAGAACGGTGACCAAGGGAGAGCCAAATCCAGCAAAGAAGTTCAAAGGGAACGTCCACAACTGTGGAAAAAGTGGTCACATGGCTCGAGATTGTCGTCAACCTAAGAAGGGGCGAAACCAAGCTAACCTCGCCAAGGAAAAGGCTATTTCTACCGATTTGTTCAAGAAGAACCTCACTATTGTGGTGGTTGAAGCCAATATGGTGGGCAATCCAAGAGAGTGGTAGGTCGACACGAGAGATATGTTCTCCTCCTACATCGCCGTTGAAGGAAGGAAACTATTCATGGGAAATTCCGCTACCTCCAACATCATGGGAGATGGAAAAATGGTGCTAAAAATGACTTCCGGCAAGTACCTTACGCTTGTGAATGTGATGCATGTGCCGGACATTCGCAAGAATCTAGTTGCCGGAGCCCTATTGAGCAAGACGGGGTGAAGGCTAGTGTTTGAGGCCGATAAGTTTGTTTTGACCAAGAATGGTCTGTTTGTAGGCAAAAGGTACCTCGAGAAAGGGCTCTTCAAAATGAATGTAATGACTACAAAGCGTACTATGAATAAATAAATGCTTCTTTTTACTTGCTTGAGTGTTCTAATTTATGACATGAGAGATTAGGACATGTGAATTTAAATACATTACAAATGCTAGTTAATTTGGACTTGTTGCCTAAAACATAAATAAATTCACAAAAAAATGGGAAATATGTGTTGGGGCGGTGACGAAAACATCGTTCCATAAAGGGGAAAGAAGCATTGCACCTCTAGAATATGTTCCTACGGATATATGTGACTTGAAATTTGTTCAAACAAGAGGAGGCAAAAAGTACTTCATAACTTTTATTGATGACTGCACAAGGTACTGTTATGTGTATCTACTTAACATTCAAGACGAGGCTTTTGAAGCGTTTAAAACCTAAAAAGTGAAGTTATGAATCAAATTGTTAAATAGATCAAAATGATTCGAAGTGATAGAGGAGAAGAATACGTCGCTCCATTCGAAGAATTGTGTGCCTCTAACGGAATAATTCATCAAACGACAACACCATACTCACCGAAATCTAATGGCATTGCCAAGTGCAAAAATTGAACTCTTAAGGAGATGATGAATGCTATGTGTTGAGTGTAGATTTTACACTCAATACGTTTACTTTACGTCGATCTTTTGTTTAAACTTAATTATATTTGTGCTTTAATTGATTGATTTTGTGTTTTATAGGTGAAAAACTAGAATTAAGTGTTGATGAAGGAAAAATGATCAAAAAGAAAGGAAAATTTTGCAAATAAAGAAATAAATCAAATTGGAAGAAGGAATCTAGCCACAACTTTGACAGTGTCCACCATTTAAAGCATATCTCTCTCATACGAACTCCAAATCAGCTGATTTCGGCGGCATTGGAAAGCTAATTTCAAGGGCTACAATTCTTATTTCACGTAACATTCCCAAATTCGGAGTACAACATGGAAAAATTGAAGAACAAATCCTGATGGGGGAAAGTGGCGGAAATTGATTCCTGTTAGGTTTTCATTACTTCCTTATCAAGAAAAGCCTATAAGAGCAACAATTCTGTACACTACAAGAACGAAATTTTACACCATAAAACGCGAAGAACGAAGATCAACGAAGACTCAAGCGTAGTTTTTCTTATTTATTTTATTTATTTTATTTTGTTTATCATAAGATTTACGAGTAACTAAGATTTGAATCTAGGATTTTATTAGAACGCTATGTGGTAATTCAAACCTATTTTTATAATATTATGCAAGTTTAAATTCCATGATTATTTCTTCTATCTGGTCTTATTTAGTGCATGAATCTAATCTAATTTATGTTGCTATGTGCTATTGCTAGAATTGAATCGATAGATCATTTTAACAATTACAACAAGGATAGAAGAGCCTTCGAGTAGTTCTCGCCGGATTAGTGTGTTAATTGCATGTGTTATCGTAGACATACATATATCACCTTAGGTAGCCGTTTACGAGACTAGTTAGTTAATGCTTTATTCATAATTGGTTTGTATAGACATACATTGAACTGTTTATGAATACTAGACTTATAATACACGCGACAACGGATTATAAGTAATTTCGTGTCCTGAGTTAATAATTGGGAATCGTAACTTGCATGATAGAGGTTTAATTGAGTGATGAATTATCGCATAGAGGGAAGATAAAATCCTAGGTCCGTTTTTATTCATATTTTCTCGTGTTTAATTGCTTTCATAATTAGTTTAATTATTTAGTTGATTAAATTTGACAACCTTGCGTAGGCTGGATAAAAATCATAATTGTTAGAATTTTATATTTAGGCTTATGTAATTTGAGTATTCCCTGTGGGATCGACATCCGACTCTTACGAGTCCACTACTACTATTTTTTTGCGATACGTGCATTTGCATGCAGGTATTTAGCCCAACAAGTTTTTGGTGCCGTTGCCGGGGAATGCGGCTAAAATTATTTATTTATTCTAATATCAAATTTGAGGAATTTTTCTTACTTTGGCCATTTAATTTTGATTTTGATTTTGATTTTTTATTTTTTATTTTTTATTTTTGTTACATTTCTGCTTACAATGTTCGGGCACCTCAAACGGGATATGAGTGGCTTCCATCTGGCGAATACATCCAAGACACCTATGATATGTCTCCGTTTTGTTCAGCATGTGGTGCAAATCATTACACCGATCAATGTTGGGGATCACCAAAAGCGACGAATTTCGTCGAAATTACCAAAAAAGGTTATTGGAACACTTACACCAACATATACGAGGAAAGCTTTCAGGACCAATATTTCAACGAGTTTTAACATAGAGGGGCACAATTTTATGATTTTCAAAATTATTATCCATCGCAGCAACAAACCACTAATGAACAAATTGATTTAGTATCCCTCGTTGCCGAATTCATGAAGTCCACTCAAGCATCATTTCGAAACATGGAGATAAAATTGGAATCTAAGTCTCTTGAAAATATTCCACACGAAATCGGCAATGGTTATATCAAAGAAAATTCGGGTAAAGCCTGCCATGAGAAAATCTTCTATGTCCAGAAAATAGTGTCAATATGAGAGAAATAGAAATTACGAAGACACTTGAGCATGATGAATCTAAGGAAGGCAATCGAGCTAAACCCCGAAGATGCCTCAGAGCAAGAGAAGAAGGAGATGGATATAATGATTGAAGATATTCTAGTTGTGGACCCAATCGTTGATCTAAATGTGGATTTGAAGGCATCAATAGTGGTTGATGAGAAGGCTAATGTGTTTGCGATGGAGGTTATACGCAGACTGGAGATTTTTGTATACCGATTTGAGGGAGCAGATGACGAACATCCTACCTTGGTATTGTACCGATTGCTTATTAACAAAGAAGGGTACCAACTAAGGTTGATGTGGACATCGGCATATTGCAACCCTGTCCATGCATTGGTTGAAAGAGATGTAGTAAACCAAATGGATGGATGTGCAATCTACAAGGTTTTGGATTGGACATAACAGTTCTGATGAATCAAAGTCTGGCTGAAGACTAAAAACATAGCTCTTCTCGGGAGGTCACCCGAGCATTTATTGATTTTCGTATTTTTATTGGTTTTTATTTTTCTTAGGATTTTAGCATGCGCAAATTTTAGATCGCAAATCAAACACTAAGGGATCGGACCTTAAAGGTGGAGCAAATGAAGATCAAAGAGTGCATCCCATAGAAGGACCTTTCGACTAATCATGTGTATTCTATCCTTGAACTTTGTTCTAATTACATTGAGGGCAATGTATATTTTAAGTTGGGGGGGGGGGGGGGGGGGGGGCTACTTTCTTTTATGCGCTTTAATTTTTTTTTAGTTTGCATGCCTGATTTGTTTTTAGTTTAGTTGTTTTAGTTTATTTATTGCTTTCGATTAAAAAAAAAATCATTGAGACAAGTGCATCGATGAATCATGATGATGAAAGATTGTTGATTTTTAATGATGAAATTGCTTGCTTGTCTTGATTATAGTCGAATTTTGGTGAGCTTTCGATTCAAAGTGTCGTAGGAAGGAGTAATTGATAGGAATCATGAATATGCCTTGCTTTAGTTGAAAGATTTGTGTTTTAAAACGTGGAGTTATTTTTATGCTATATCATATGCTATTCGGTTTTAGAACTTGCATCAGGAATGTACAAAGTGAAATATTAAATTGTTGAGCAAATTGGGAAGTGATTTGGGCCATCTTTGAACGGTTTGAGCCTTTCAAGATTACCTTTCAATTTCTTTTTATCTTTCGAACCTTGATTGAGCCTTGGAGAGAAGGCGTTTTTTATTTAGACTTGTTTGTCGGGTAGAATTGGAGCAAATTTCTTGAAAAATTATCCCTTGGATCCTAGTTGGAATATTTGTTACCGTTTTCTTCTTCTTATGAAAAAAAAAAGAAAAGGAAAAGAAAGGAGAAGAAGAAGAAGAGAACTAGAAGGGAAAAAGTGGACATGCGCAAATATTCAAATGAGAACTCGAACTATACCTCAAGAGCAAAAGTGGAGACTCTTGAACTCTTGAGAATCGAGTAGGGTAATAAGTCCTTAGAGGTGAAAAAATAATTCAAAAAAGCCAAATTTACATATCTCAGCGAAAACACTTCGATTCAAGAAAAACAAAAAAAATATAAGCATCTTGCTAGTTCAACTCTTTATTCAATAATGAAAAAGATGGAAAGGAGAAGAGTAGCCACTTATACCCGTAATTCCTACATTGCACCAAAGATCCCAACAATTGAAAGCCAAAAAGTCCCACTGATCCCAATAGCTCAATTCTTCGATATTAGATGAGTAGAGAAATTCGGTTGGAGTTGAATATTATTGTGTAAGTATAAATTTTCTCTATTTTTAGATTACAAATTATGGATGCTTGAAGCGATGATATGATTTTTGGTTCTTGGCAATGGTAAGCAATGAAGTTTCTTTGACTTTTAAGCTTGTGAATTTTCGAGAAGCATCATGTGATACGCATTTTCCTTACGTATAAACTACCGCAAGTGTACAGTATCGTATTTTCTAGAACAGTGGTTCCAGATATCGATCCATAGGGACCTATAGATTCACATGCTGATAATGTAATTATATTATCGTTATATTATCTAGCCAATTGTAAATGGTTGGAATGGTCATAAACCCTAGATTAATAACAAACAAGGCTAAGAACATGCAAATACATAGAATATACGTAAATAGAATAGCGACAACTCTTAACGGAAGAGTTTCGATTTAAAAGGGACTTCTAGGGCAAAATCCACCAACGTATAATCAACAACGATCTACAAATCCGTTATCTAAGGCCAAATTCCTATTTGTTAACCCATACGCTAAAATACTCTAACCCCCATCTCCAGTGTAGTTAGAGTCTACCCACATGTTCGACGTCTCCGTTTAGAACCTGATATTAAGAGAGCATTTAGGTCAAGTCATTAAGGGCTACCAGAGGTGTATCACGCCTCCGTTTCCACAACCCAAGTTATGTTTTCCTAATTTCAAACAAGAAATCCTCTCTCGAGTTCATTCCTATTTAATATCAATCCAACAGATGATCAATCAATCAGAAGCATTTAATACATGAAAACATAAACGAAATCAAAACACGACAAATAGATAACAGAAATGGAGATCGAAATCAATATATACAAGGTTTCATTACCCTAGAAGAAAATGTTCCTAGTTCATAACAAACATAGTGTCAAAAGAATGTACACAAGAAATGAAGAACAAAACATAAAGAAATTGCTTAAGAAAAACCCAAGTCGAAACCCCTGTCGAAGATTCCCACGAAGAACTGTCGAAAACCGTAAATAGTCGAAGAAGAATGAAGAATGAAAGGGCCTTCCTATTTATAGTTAATGCAAAGCTTCCTCAAGAAGTTTTGCATTAAAAATATTTGCTCTCGAAAATCATGCCCAGATCGCGATACGGAGCTGCTGGATTGCGATCTGGCGGCCTCGGGGAATTGCCCACCGCCTAGCCAGATCGCGATACGGAGTGCTGGATCGCCATCTGGATCTTGACCGAAAAGCCTACTGTGACAACCCCCAGATCGCGATACGGAGTGCTGGATCGCGATCTGGATCTTGAGCAAAAAGCCTACTGTGACAACCCCCAGATCACGATACGGAGTGCTGGATCGCGATCTGGATCTTGAGCGAAAAGCCTACTGTGACAAGCCCCAGATCGCGATACGGGATTGCTGGATCGTGATCTGGGTCTTCTTGGCCACTTAATTTAGCTTGAAAAATCGGTTTCGCTTTCAAATGGATTCGCCTCGGAAGAAAATAGCTAACAAAATCTAAAAATAGAAATAAACCAACAAACGCATAATATGTACAAATAAAGCCGAAACTCAGACGAACGAAGATCAAAACTCGGAGCTTCGATAAGTAAAAATTGTGCAAAACGAACAGTTATCATCATGGCAATTGCAATTATTTCTGAAAACGTGAAGTTGACCATATTAACCTATGTGATGAGATGCATTTATTGATTCCGTTGCTTTGCATGTTGCTTTATATTGCTTGAGGACAAGCGAAAATTCAAGTTTGGGGGTGTATTGAGCGTAGATTTCACACTCAATACGTTTACTTTACGTGGATCTTTTCTTTAAATTTAATTATATTTGTGCTTTAACTGATTGATTTTATGTTTTACAGGTGAAAAAAGAGAATTAAGTGTCGATGAAGGAAAAATGATAAAAAAGAAAGGAAAAAGTTGCAAATGAAGAAATAAATAAAATTGGAAGAAGGAATCTCGCCACAACTTTGGTAGTGTCCACCATTTCGAGCATATCTCTCTCATACGAACTCCGAATCAGCTGATTTTGGCGGCATTGGAAAGCTAATTTCAAGGGCTAGAATTCTTATTTCACTCAACATTCCACAATTCGGACTCCAACATAGCAAAAATCGAACAACAAATCCTGCTGGGAAAAAGTGGAGGAAATTGATTCCTATTAGGTTTCCACTACTTCCTTATCAAGAAAAAGTCTATAAAAGCAACAAATCTCTATACCACAAGAACAAAATTTTACACCCAAAACGCGAAGAATAAAGATCAACGAAGACTCAAGCATAATTTGTTTTTTTAATTTATTCTATTTTGTTTATCATAAGAATTACGAGCAACTAAGTTCTGAATCTAGGATTTTATTAGAACCCTACGTGGTAATTCGAACCTATTTTTTTAATATTATGGAAGTTTAAATTCCATGATTATTTCTTATCTGATCTTATTTAGTGCAATAATCTAGCTAATTTATGTTGCTATGTGTTATTGCTAGAATTGAATTGACAGATCGTTTTAATAATTAGAACAAGAATAGAAGAGCCTTCGAGTAGTTCTCATTGGATTAGTGTGTTAATTGCATGTGTTATTGTAGACATACATATATCACCTTAGGTAGCCGTTTACGAGACTTGTTAGTTAAATGCTTTATTCATAATTGGTTGGCATAGGCATATAGTGAACTGTTTATGAATAATAGACTTATAATACACGCGACAATGGGTTATAAGTAATTTCGTGTCTCGGGTTAATAATCGGGAATCGTAACTTGCATGATAGAGGTTTAATTGGGTGATAAATTATCGCACAGGGGGAAGATATAATCCTAGGTCCGTTTTTATTGTTATTTTCCCGTGTTTATTTTCTTTCATAATTAGTTTAATTATTGAGTTGATTAAATTTGACAACCTTACGTAGGCTGGATAAAAATCATAATTATTAGAATTTTGTACTTAGGATTAGGTAATTTGAGTATTTCTTGTGGGATCGGCATCCGACTCTTACGAGTCCACTATTAATAATTGTTTGCGATACGTGCACTTGCGTGTAGGTATTTAACCCAAAACTAGGTTAATTCGCTAAGGCTTACCCCCGGAACATGTGGGGATCCATACTCTCGGCAAACTACATCTTGAATAAGATTCATCATAAAAAGATGGATAAAACACCATAAGAATTATGGAAGGGTCGAAAACCATCTTATAAATTCCTCAGAGTGTAGGGGGTGTTTGGTTAAAGTTGAAGTACATAAACCAAAACAAGTCGAAATTGGACCCAAGACTGTTGATTGCATCTTCATTGGACATGCAAACAACAATAGTGCCTATAGATTTATAGTGCATAAGTATGAAATTCCCGACATAAATTGTGGAATGACAATTGAATCAAGAAATACAATGTTCTTTGAAATTGTGTTTCCTTCTAAAGAAACAAGTAAAGTAAGTTTTTAAAAGACAATTTATGAACCTACAAGTGTTCTAACTCAACATGGAGATAAACATAGACATAGCAAGAGGGCCAAAGTTGCTAAGACGTTTGGGCCCGAGTTTCTAAGTTTAATGTTGTAAAATGAGCCAAGGACTATTCAAAAAGCCTTGTCTAGTCCCAATGCACCATTATGTAAATAAGCCATAAGAAGTGAGATCAAATCCATTGTGCAAAATCATACTTGGGAGTTAGTAGATCTTCCACCAGGGTGTAAACCTTTAGGATGCAAATGGATCCTTAAAAAGAAATATAAGGCCGAAGGGTCAATTGATAAATTCAAAGCTAGACTAGTAGCTAAAGGATTTATACATAAAAAAAGGATATGACTTCTTCGATACGTATTCGCCTGTAATGAGAATCACTTCAATTCGTGTGCTCATTGCTATTGCAGCACTGAATATCCTCGTGATACACCACATGGATGTTAACATGGCATTCTTGAATGGTGAACTCGATGAGGAGATATACATGGAACCACCCGAAGGGTTAGTGGCTCCCGGCCAAGAGAAAAATGTGTGCTAACTTGTAAAGTTATTATATGGACTTAAAAAAGCACCTAAACAATGGCATGAAAATTTTGATAGAACTATGCTATCAAATGGTTTCAAAATAAATGAATGTGATAAATGCATCTAAATTAAAGGCTCGTGAAATGAATTGGTAATTGTTTGTCTATATGTAGATGACATATTGATTATGTGAAGTAATCAAGATGTTATCGTAACACCAAATAACATGTTGAAAAGTAACTTCGACATGAAAGACATGTGCCTAGTCGACGTTATCTTAGGAATTAAGATAGCTAAGACATCAAATGGAATTGTCTTAACACTATCTCATTATGTTGAAACCGTGCTTAAGAAATTCAATGCTTTTGAGTGTTCTCTTGCAAAAAACACATGTGGACATGGCTTTACAGCTAGACAAGAACGAAGGAGATGTTATCTCTCAAATTAAATATGCTAATATCATAGGGAGTTTTATGTATTTGAAAAATTGCACCCGTCCCAATCTTGCATACGCCCGTGAACAAGTTAAATCGATTCACGAGAAATCCAAGTAAAGATAATTGGAAAGCGGTCACAAGAGTACATAAATATTTGAAGTACACAATAAACTTTGTATTGCATTATTCGAGATATCCAGCAATGCTAGAAGGCTATAGTGATACAAATTGGATATCAAATACAAAAGACTCCAAATCCACGAGTTGATATGTATTCATGATAGGTGGTGGAGCCGTTTCATGGAAATATTCTAGACAAACGTGTATAGCGAGTTCCACAATGGAATCCAAATTCATAGCTTTAGATTAAGCTGGTGAAGAAGCCGAGTGGCTTTGCAATTTCTTAGAAGATATTCCTTGTTGGTCGAAACATGTGCTTGCAGTAATGATTCATTGTGAAAATCAATATGCGATAGCAAGAGCTTGAAACACAATGTACAATGGTAAGTCTATACTCATTCTTCGTAGGCATAATACCATTATGAAATTGATCTCTAATGAAATTATAGCAGTTGACTTTACGAAGTCAAAATATATTTGGCCGATCCTTTGACGAAGGTATCAATAGAGATCAAATGTGCAAGTTGGTGACTGGAATGGGTCTAAAAACCCACAACCAAACAAAAATCCATGATGGTAACCCAAACATGTTGATTGGAGATCCCAAAATCTTGGTTCAATAGGTAAATTAAGTTATGGAAATTCAAACTGTGCACTTGGAAAGTGCTACCTGTCGAATGTGGTGAAGGTAAGTCAAGTGACTTTTAATGATTCCTATGACCTGTTTAAGGTGGAATATGGCGGGATATTATTTTTACGAGATCACCTATGTAAGTATATAAGTGAGAAGTATAGGGCCGCTTCAATGAAACACTTATGAATCTAAGAATTGGTCGAAGGCCGAAATGGACAAAACGTGAGAACAAAAGGCGTTAGAAATATTATTGTGTAAATGTTGTTATCTTGGTTTACATAAAATTTGATTAGTTCAATACATCATGTTCACTAAGCAACAAGTAAATCCAACAACATTTTACTAAGGAAGGTTCAACAAAATATACCTCTCCCGATGCAATAACAAATACTTAGGACTTTAAGTGTCTGCATGCACTAATCCCATTCATGTAAGGGATTGTTGGAGAAATTTGAAGTATGAATCCATATTTAAATAAAGTAATAAATGATGGAAACATAATCTACGATTTGAGTAGATGATCGCACTGTATTTAATTACTCAAATCCAATATGGGATGAATGAGCAATCAATGCACAAAGTTAACTACTTCAAAGAGCTAAAGTGAGCTCATATCATAGGGCTTAGTGCGAGGTGGAATGTCACATATCCTCATCGAAAAAAGAGCATTGATGTGAATAATTTAAATAGTGTTAAGTGGATAATTAGATGTATAATCAAATGTGGGCTTAACTACGAAGCCACACGCACGCGCCGCCGCAACCCGCCCGGACCGAGCTCGTGCACGTGCCGAGTCCGCGACCCATGGGTTTTTAGGATTTGGGACCCTATTAAATTAATTTTTTGAGCTTAATTAATTAAAATCAGATTTATTTATTCTAGCCAATCCGATCGACGGTTGCACAAAGATGACATCATCGCATTTAAGCGGATGTGTCTCTCGGTCAGAGTGCCAAGTAGGCGCCTATTCATACGAATATGTCGCGGTTTAAACACGAATTGGTATTTAATCCCTGCGAAAAGGCATAGCACCTTTTCGGCCTTTCTTTTTCCAAGTGTTTTGACTTTTAAAACACAACTTCTCAAAACTAATTAGGGCCCAAGTTTTCCAGCAAACTCACGCAATTCGTCCAAGCATTCATAAGCATATTTTTGCATCCACTTTCCATCGTGTCATAAAGTCCAAAATGTCTTTTCGTTCACTGTGTTCCAACATTTGTTGTGCTACTCTGTTGGTACTGCAAGTTGTTATATTGGGAAGCAATTGCAAAAACCGAAGCACTATAGTGGGGCATTTTTTTGTTTATAAGAAAGAACAAACTTCTTGTCTTGACTTTTCTTTGTCACTATGTTTCTGTCAGAATTTATGTCCAAAAGTTTTCTATTTCGAAACACCTCAAATAACAGAATGTTGGGTCTGTTCTTTTCATCGTGTTCAAAATGTAGGAAAACTCAATTGGTCATTGGTCAATTAATTATTTATTTGGTTTGAGCCAGATATTTTATTATTTGGGTTTTGGATAAAATAATTTGACTAAGTACTAAATGCGCAAAAAGTAACACTTATGGGCATCTGAAACCAAACTAGTGTTATCAATTGATAGCATCGAGCGCACGTCTTTTGAACTTTATCCATTTAATCAAGACAATTTTCATTCAATTTGATTCATTATTATGATCAAGTAAATAAATGAAATTAATATTCACATAATTTAATTAATATTACTCACTCCGTTCTTTATTAAGTGTTGTTTTTAGCTTTGCACATATATTAAGAATCTCAATAAATGTGTCTTTATTTTAGGATAAACAAATTAGAAATACGAAAATAACCTTGAACATTTGATGATGTGATAAGACATAGTTAATGCCTAGAGTTGAATTAATAAGGTTAAAATAGGAAAAATGCATTTAATGCAGTATTGGAAATAGTTAAATACAGTTTGCACCCTTGAACCATAAGGTTGGTAACATTTACTCCTTAAAGTTACAAAAGTAACACGTACCCCTATCATTAATGAATTTAATGGTAAGACTTTGACTTTGAATGATGTCGCATTCTTTCTTCCCAAAGTACCCTTCTAGCTATTATATAAAGATGAATATATAATAATATATTTTCAACTATCTTTCAAAAAATAAATTTTGTAAAATACAATAAATATTAAAAATATTATTTTGATTTATGTTTAACTCCTCATTTTAATTACTATACGACTCTAATATAAATAAAAATCTCAATTATTTTTGTAAAAATATATAAAATACATTAAACATTTGCAAGATTTGTTTTTTCAAGACTTAAACGTCCAATTTTTTTAATAATAATTATTGATCTGAAAATTTATTTCAGTTACTTCAATTTAAATTTTCACAATAAAAAATATTTAAATATTTAGACTTTCAAATTGTAATTTCTTATTAAATTTTGAATACATTTTGTGATTCTCAGAAGTAAAAAGTGGGATTATTATGTTAGAGACATATACCAATTAAAATAACTAGATAAACTATAAATTCATTATTAAAATTCAAATAATTGTTACACTTTGTATTAACTATAGATGAACATAAAGTAAAAGAAAAAACGAAACTAAAATTCAATTTTTTAATTCGTAAATTCACAATACTAAAATAATAAAATTAAGTTTTTTTAAAGGTTATTGAAATGTTTAATTATTACGTATTCATTATTTATATAATGGCTAGAAGGATATTCTGGGAAGAAAAAATGCCACATCATTCAAAGTCAAAGTCTTACATTAAATTCATTAATGAGGGGGGTAAGAGTTACATTTGTAACTTTAAGGGAGTAAGTGTTACATACTCTATATTTTAAGGGTGCAAACTGTATTTAGCCATATTGGTCCATTGGAAATCTAAAGTGTGATCGAGATAATGCACAACAAAACATTTTTTTTTAAATGACAGTTATTATGGAACAGATGGAGTATTAATTATTCAAAATCATGAAAGTTCCAACAATAAATGCACCCCTTTTGTTTATTCGAAATTTCCTCACTACACGTTACCGGGTAGTAATGTTCGGTTCATAAAAATGTTGACCCTGAAACTAAAGGGAAAAAAGAAAAAGAAGAAGAAAAATTCAGCTTATATACCATTCACCAAGGCTCAACAATGGTTATATTTACAGGAAAATCGGATGTTACACTGATTATTTTCATCAGGGGATTTGAACTGTATATCTACACATAATCACGCAGACCGATGTATATGTATGCTTAGTGGGTAATTATTTAATAAAATTTACGATTCAAATCCACACAATGTAAATAACCAGGTAAAACACATAACTCATCATATTTACAAAAGGAAACAAAAACAAGTGAAAGCCCTTTCAAGTTTTTTCCCTTTCTTTCTTCTTTAAATAAAATGTTTTACAATATAAATATTTTTTCAACGGTTTTATATAAACAATATTTTTTAAGTTTTTCTACATGTATAATTTTTTATTTTTAACGAGTATAAATAATTATTTTTAAATTTTGTACAAGTAAAAATATATTTTGTTAAACTTTTTGAAAGTATACATAATTTTTTTAAAGAAAAATTTAAAGTATACATAAAATACAGGGGTTTTTGTGCATAGGTCCCTGTTGGGCTAAATACCTAACACGCAAGTGCACGTATCGCAAACAAGTAGTAAAAGTGGACTCGTGAGAGTCGGATGTCGATCCCACAGGGAATACTCAAATTATCTAATCCTAAGTACCAAATTCTAACAATTATGATTTTTATCCAGCCTACGCAAAGTTGTCAAATTTAATCAACTAAATAATTAAACTAATTATAAAAGCAAATAAACACGAGAAAATATCAATAAAAAACAGACCTAGGATTTTATCTTCCCCCTATGCAAGAATTGCTCACCCAAAACCCCTCAATTATGAAATATATGATTCATGATTATTAACCCGAGACACTAATAAACTCATAACCCGATGTCGCGTGTATTATGAATCTATTATTCATAAACAGTTCACTATATGTCTATGCAAACAAATTATAAATAAAGCATTAACTAACAAGTCTTGAAATGGCTACCTAAGGTGATATATGTATGTCTACGACACCACATGCAATTGACACACTCATCCGGTGAAAACTACTCGAAGGTTCTTCTACTTACCGTCTAATTATCAAAATAGCTATCTCGAGTCAATCCCAATAATCACAGATAAAGCACATAAATTGATCAAGTTCATGCACTAACAATCATAACTAGTAGAAGAAATAATCATAAAATCCTAATTGCATAATCTCAAGAAAACGGGTTCACCATCCCCATATAGGGTTCCAACAAAATCCTAGATTAAAAACTTAGCTACTCATGTTCTCTACGAAAAACATAATAAAAATATAAAAAAGACAGATTAAGAAAAGATAGATAAAAGAAGAATTGTGATGAAGATTTGTCAATTCTCTGTCTTCGATTCTTCGTTCTCTCGCTCCTCTCGCTCTAAGATTGTGTTTTTTAAAAGTCCTCTAATTCGTGCTTGGTTTGCCCTTAAATAGATGCCCCAACTTGGTAGAAGAATTTAGGTTTCCTTGTTTGATTAAAAGTCCAAAATTGTCACCAGCGTGTTTTGGCGCGGCCGCGCGAAAATCAGTGTAATTCTCACACGGCCGCACGAGAATCGCCGAAACCTTCTGCCCTCATTCTGTAGTTGGCGCGGCCGCGCCAAAAATAGGCTAAATTTGGCACGACCGCACCGTCCAATTTTCAGCATATTTTTGTTTTCTTCCGTTTTTGCCTCTTTTTGACCTTTTTGGCTCGTTTCGTCCTTGGAACTCCCAAATCGTCAAGTTGTACCTAAAATACAATAAACCACCCATTAAGAATCATTAAATAGATAAAAGTATAAACAAATCCTCGTAAGAAAGTATAAATTGAGTGTAAACTATACACTCAATACACCCCCAAACTTGAACTTTTGTTTGTCCTCAAGCAAAAATTAGCAACTATCAAAGCAACACTTTCAACAAATGCCTCTCATCACATAGATTAATGGTCAACTTCACGTTTTCAGAACTCGCAATTATCATGACAATTCTTAAAAATTTACAAGCTCGTGATTCAAAGATACGTATTCACTCACCCTTGCCAAAAACCACAAACCATGCTATCGCTTCAAGTATCCCATATTTGTAAATTAAAAATGGAGAAAATTTATACTTACATAATAATATTCAACTCCAAAGACTCACCAAATTTCTTTACTCAGCTAGTGTCAAATAATTGAGCTATTGGGATCATTGGGACTTTTTGGCTTTCAAATGTTGGGCTTTTGGTACAAGGTAGAAAATATGGGTAAAAGTGGCTACTCTTCTCCTTTCTTCTCACAATTAGTCACTAAGAGTTGCACTTGACGGAATTTTTAACTCTCGTTCTTGACTAGAGGTGTTTTTCGCTATGATTTAGCTTTTGGAATTATTACTTCACCTCGAAGAACTCATTACCTAACTCGATTTGTTTAAGAGTTCAAAAGTCTCCACTTTTGCTCTTAACATGATGGTTCAAGTTTTTACTTTAAAATCTTTCTCAAGTCCTTTCTTCCCCTTCTATCTTTCTTCTTCTTCTTTCTTTTTTTCTTTATCATTTTTTTTTTCTTTTTTTCTTTTTTTTATGAAGAAGAAAAACGTAACAATTTTTTTTCAACCAGGCTCCAAGGGAAAAATTATCAAGAAACCACCATCTAATCTACCCACTTTATTTCGGCTAAAAGAAAGAACACCGTTTCTCACGGCTCAATCAAGGTTCGAATGATAAAAATTTAAAGGTAGGCTTGAAAGGCTCAAACGGTTCAAAGATGGCCCAAATCACTTCCCAAATTGCTCAATAATTTAATATTTCACTTCGTAAATTCCTAAGGCAAGTTCTAAAACCGAATAGTATATGATATAGCATAAATTAACTCAAATTTTAAAACACAAAACTTTCGACCAAAGCAAAGCATAATTCGTGATTCCTAACAATGACTCCTTCCTACAACACTTTGAATAAAAAGCTCACCAAAATTCAGTCACAATCAAGATAAATCAAGCAATTTCATCATTAAACATCAACCATCTTTCATCATCATGATTCATCGAAGCATTTATCTCAAATTTTTTTTTTTCCGAAAGCAATAGATAAACTAAAATAACTAAAATAATAATAAAAAAAAAAAAACTCCTAAGGCATGCAAACTAAAACATTAAAGCACATAAAAGCAAGTAATTATCCACCCCAAACTTGAAATTTACTTGCCCTCAATGTAATTAGCACGAAGTTTAAGGATAAAATACACCTGAATTAGTCGTTTTGGCCATGTCCGGGCTGCTCTTCACCCTCGCTTTTATTATGCTTCTGTTGCGTTTCACACGGCCGTATGAGATTTTGAACTTTTATCACGGCCGTGCGAATTGCTAAAATTGGGCAGTAGCTGTATGTTTCTCGCACGACCGTGTGAGATTATAGTGTTTTTCTCGCGCGGCCGTGCGCAAAGTGAAATTTGGGCAGTAGCTTTTGCCGATTTCCACACGGCCGTATGAGATTTTGGCATTGTTTTGGGACGGTCGTATGAGCTCCAGAGCTGCAATTTCTAGACCTGAAAAAAATATGCTTAAATTGTTAGCTTGCATGCTTATAAAATAAATGAATAAAATAAAACAAGAAAAATAAAATAAGAAAAACAAAAATCTCGGGTTGCCTCCTGAGAAGCGCTAAGTTTATAGTCTTCAGCCAGACTTTGTTCCTGCTCTTCAATTCCTTAGCTTTTGAACCCATCTTCTTACTTCATTTTGGAGAAATTTTTGAATAAATGGGTTGATCTGATTCTTCTTTCGACTGGTTCGCTTAGGAATGCCCTTGAATTTATTCTTCTTGATGTCATGAGGCTTGCCAACATTGTCTTTAAAACCCCAACTCTTTTGACTATCTCTCGGAAGAGTTGAAATTGAATTCATAAAATAAACTTGCTCCTTCCGACTCTCGTTTCCGCCATCATCTCCTGCACTCAAAGATGCTTTCCCATGGTCCAAGATCAAAACATCAAAATTTTCATGATTTGTAAAATCCATAAGATCAATAGCAAAACAATCTTTATTATCACATGGATTTTTATTAGCACTAAAAACGTTAAATTTGATCGTTTGATCATGCACCGTCATTGTAAGATCACCACTAGCACAATCAATTAGAGTTTTCGACGTGGCTAAAAACGGTCTCCCTAAAATAAGAGGAATCTCCCTATCTTCATCTATATCAAGTATAACAAAATCAACAGGGAAGATAAATTTGTTCACTTTTACTAGCACATTCTCTAAAATACCTTTTGGGTAAACTAAAGACCTATCGGCTAATTGAAGAGTTATAGCCGTTGGTTCAATCTCACCTAACCCAAGACTTTTATAAGTGGAATGAGGCATAAGATTAATGCTAGCGCCTAAATCAATGAGCAATCTAATTTTTGTACCTCCTATAGTACAAGGAATAGTGAACTTACCTGGATTGCCGAGTTTTTGTGGAAGGGGCCGTGTAAGAATTGTACTGCATTGCTCCGTGAGTTGGATCATCTCGTTCCCTTGCAATTTCTTCCTCTTTGTCACGAGATCCTTGAGGAATTTCACCCACTTTGGCATCTTTTGAAGTGCTTCGATAAACGGGATATTTATGTGAATTTCCTTCAACTTGTCCAAAGCACCTTGGTATTCGGCATCGAGCTTCTTCTTTAGAAGCTTTTGAGGTTATGGAATTGGAGGGGCTCGTGATTTCACTGTTGATGATAGTGGTTCTTCGTGAGTTGCTTCTTTTTCCCCAATCACTCTCGGCTTCTCAATTACCGTGTTTCTCTTATCTTTTCGTGGGGCTTCCTCCAATTGTCTCCCATTCCTTAAACTTACAGCGTTGCACTGCTCCATGTTGCTCTTCCGAGGATCTTCCGTATTCGACGGCAGTGATCCCGATGGCCTCGCGTTTAGCTGGGTTGCGAGTTGACCCATCTGTGTTTCCAAATTTCGAATGGAAGCTTGAGTCGATGTCATGAATTGTGCTAAGATATTTGCGAGATCTCCACCTTGAGGTGGGGCTTGAGGAGGATTTTGGAAACCGCGAGCTGGCCGTGAAAAACTACGAGGTTGCCCTTGAGGTGGCGCTTGCCTTTGTCCTTGCTGATTTCCTCCCTATCCAAAGTTGGGGTGATCTTTCCATCCCGGATTATAGGTGTTGGAGTACGGGTTCCTCTGTTGTCGGTTGGTGTCATTCACGTAATTTAGAGACTCCGTTTCTTTTAAGTACCGGTCAGGACCTTGGACTACATGGACTTGCTGAGTCTGCAAAGCTGCTACTTGCTAGCTTTTCTAACTGGGCGGTGATTGCGGTGACCCCGTCTAACTCCAAAATTCCTCCCGTCTTATTGGCTCCGCTATTTGACCGGTCCGATGCCCGCATGTATTAGTTCCATGAGATTCGCTCCAAAAGTTCGTAAGCTTCGTCATAGGTCAAGCTCATGAACATACCCCCAACTGCTGAATCGAGCACCGTTCTCAAATTATCTTGCAATCCATCATAAAATATTTGAAGTTGCCGCCACTCTTGAAGTCCGTGATTCGGGCATCTCCGAATTAATTGTTTGAACCGCTCCCACGTCTCGAATAGCGCTTCACCGGCTTCTTGTATGAAATTTTGTATTTCTCTCCGGATTCTTTTAGTTTTTGTAGGGGAGTTATATGTGTTCATGAAGAGTTGTGCTAGCTGGGGCCAAGACGAGATGGAGTGCGGTGCACGAGTTTGTAACCACTTTCGGGCTGCTCCTTGTAAAAAGTGCTTGAACAGGCGGAGTTGCAGTGCTTCAGGAGATACGCCGTTCATCTTATGCGAATCACACGTTTCGAGAAAATTGACCAAGCTGAGATGCGGATCTTCATGAGCTAATCCGCTGAACAACCCATTGTTTTGGACCATAGTAAGGAGTCCCGCTCGAATTTCGAAATTGTTGGCTTCAATGGGGGGCTGCTGGATGCTTGATTTAAACCCATTGAGTGTCGGAACGGTGTACTCATGCAAGACTCTTTGACGAGGTGGTGGATTAATGAGTTGTTGTTGCTCTTGCTCATTAACGATATTTCCTGCCGCATTTAGTACTCATCCTTGGTCATCTCCCATGCGATTAATCTCGTCTTCCATTGTTGCGGGAACGTTTTGAGTTAACCGTTGATTTCTTCTGGCGTGTCTAAACGTTCGCTCAATTTCGGGATCAAGAGGTAGCAAGTTCGTGTCGTGTCCTCTTCGCATAAAAAGTACCTGAAACAAAAATAATAAAAATAAAATAAGCAAATAAATAAAACGGCTGAAGTAAGAAAAATTGCTTAAATTTAATATTAGGATAAATAGATAATTTAGCCGTATTCCCCGGCAACGGCGCCAAAAACTTGTTGGGCTAAATACCTAACACGCAAGTGCATGTATCGCAAACAAGTAGTAAAAGTGGACTCGTGAGAGTCGGGTGTCGATCTCACAGGGAATACTCAAATTATCTAATCCTACGTACCAAATTCTAACAATTATGATTTGTATCCAGCCTACGCAAAGTTGTCAAATTTAATCAACT
The DNA here is from genome assembly GCF_056151865.1 of Erythranthe guttata. Taxonomy (NCBI): domain Eukaryota; kingdom Viridiplantae; phylum Streptophyta; class Magnoliopsida; order Lamiales; family Phrymaceae; genus Erythranthe; species Erythranthe guttata. The sequence continues at coordinate 7,430,788 of NC_142543.1, read as the reverse complement.
AAATAATTAAACTAATTATGAAAGCAAATAAACACGAGAAAATATCAATAAAAATGGACCTAAGATTTTATCTTCCCCTTATGCAAGCATTGCTCACCCAAAACCCCTCAATTATGAAATATATGATTCATGATTATTAACCCGAGACACTAATTTACTCATAACCCGTTGTCGCGTGTTTTATGAGTCTATTATTCATAAACAGTTCACTATATGTCTATGCAAACAAATTATGAATAAAGCAATAACTAACAAGTCTCGTAAATGGCTACCTAAGGTGATATCTGTATGTCTACGACACCACATGCAATTGACACACTCATCCGGTGAAAACTACTCGAAGGTTCTTCTACTTACCGTCTAATTATCAAAATAGCTCCGTTGAGTCAATCCCAATAATCACAGATCAAGCACATAAATTTATCAAGTTCATGCACTAACAATCATAACTAGTAGAAGAAATAATCATAAAATCATAATTGCATAATCTCAAGAAAACGGGTTCACCATCCCCACATAGGGTTCCAACAAAATCCTAGATTAAAAACTTAGCTACTCATGTTCTCTACGAAAAACATGATAAAAATATAAAAACACATAGATTAAGAAAAGATAGATAAAGGAAGAATTGTGATGAAGATTTGTCAATTCTCCGTCTTCGATTCTTCGTTCTCTCGCTCCTCTCGCTCTGAGATTGTGTTTTTTAAAAGTCCTCTAATTCCTGCTTCGTTTGCCCTTTAATAGATGCCCCAACTTGGTAAAAGAATTTAGGTTTCCTTGTTTGATTAAAAGTCTAAAATTGTCTCCAGCGTGTTTTGGCGCGGCCGCGCGAAAATCAGTGTAATTCTCACACGGCCGCACGAGAATCGCCGAAACCTTCTGCCCTTATTCTGCAGTTGGCGCGGCCGCGCCAAAAATAGGCTAAATTTGGCATGGTCGCGCCGTCCAATTTTCAGCATATTTTTGTTTTCTTCCGTTTTTGCCCCTTTTTGACCTATTTTGGCTCGTTTCGTCCTTCGAACTCCCAAATCGTCAAGTTGTACCTAAAATACAATAAACCACTCATTAAGCATCATTAAATCAATAAAAGTATACAAAAATCCTCGTAAGAAAGTATACATTGAGTGTAAACTATACACTCAACAGTCCCTAACCAAGCATCTTTATTATTTTATGTTTAGAGGCTATTTCTCTTCCACCAATAAGCCGATCCCTTTAATATTTATTATAAATAAAGGAAACATTCATGTATATGACAATATTACCCCCAACCATTTATACTCAATTCTTAATTGTAACTCCAATTTAATCAATTTTCACCACAAAAATCCAATTTTGACCACAAAAATCCAATTTTGACTTTTTTTTTCAAATTTTTTTTTGCCGCCAGATTCCGACATTAACCGGTCGGCGGACTTTTTGATTTAATTGTTTTTCTTTTTTTTTAAACGTTCGTCGCTAAACGTTGACCGTAATTGTGCTGTCACTGACAGTAAATTAACGTAATTACACTGTCTATGACAGTACATTAACGTAATTGTACTGCGTTGACAATACATTTATGTAATTGTTTTGCCATTGACAGTAAATTAACGTTATATTAATTTTTTGTTATTTTTTTTAATTTCGTTTGATTTGTTGACAAGTCAACGTAATTATATTACTGTCGTTGACAATAAAATAACTGTAAACACAATAATATTAGTGTCAACCACATCAATATTATTATTTTTTGGATTTTTTTGTTTTGTTTGAGTTATTAACGGAGTAAAGTAATAATATTATTGTCTATTATTGTAAACACAATAATATTACTGTCTCCGACAGTTATTTAAGTGTCGGAGACAGTAATTTAACTGTTAATTGACTTTGTTTTTTCTTTTTTTTTTCAAAAATATTTTAATTAATATTACTGTATTTGTTGCTAAATTACTGTCTCCAGCAGTTATTTAACTGTCGGAGACAGTAATTTAACTGTTAATTGACTTTTCTATTCTTAAAAAAAATATTTTTAATTAATCTTACTGTGTTCGTTGCTAAATTACTGTCTCCAGCAGTTATTTAACTGTCGGAGACCAAAATTTAATTGTTAATTGACTTTATTATTCTGAAAAAAAATATTTTTAATTAATATTACTGTATTCGTTGCTAAATTACTGTCTCCGGCAGTTATTTAACTGTCGGAGACAGTAATTTAATTGTTAATTGACTTTGTTTTTTTTTTTTTCTTAAAAAAAATTATTTTAATTAATATTACTGCATTGGCTGCTAAATTACTGTCTCCAATAGTAATTTAACTGTCTTAGACAATAATATTAATAATATTACTGTTCGGGAAAATAATATTCATAATATTACTGTCCCAAACAGTAATATTACTGTCTGAGACAGTAATTTAGTAGCCAAGACAGTAATATTAATTAAAATATTTTTTTCTAAGGAAAAAAAATTCAAACAAAAAAAAAGGTTAACGCCGGAGACCGGCGGTCAACGGTGGTTGACTGGCCGTAAAAAAATTTCAGGAAAAAGAAAGTTTTCAAAAAAAAAAAAAAAAAAAAGTCAACGCCGGAGAGCGCCGGTCTCCGGCGGTCAGCGCCGGAATCTGACCGGAAAAAAAAACATTTCGGAAAAAAATTTATTTTCTGAAAAAAAAATGTTGGGGTTAATATGATATATTTATTTAAATTCGGGGTCAATGTGTAATATTAAGGAAGTTAGAGCATAATGGGTGGAATTGATAAGCATTATATTATGGAGGGTATTAAAGATATGGGAATGGGTTTAATTGAGAGACTGTTTTTCTTGTGGACCAAAATGCATTTAAGTCCCATGTGATGGGCCTTTTTGCCATTCGCCCCATAATTAATGATGACAAGGAGATATCAATTATGGTCCTCTTCGACCGACATTAACCATTAATGACGTACATGAGTAGGGGTGTAAATGAGTCGAGCCGGCTCACGAGCTTTCGGAGCTTGCTCGATGAAACCTCGTACTTGAGCTCGAAAAATCGAGCTCGAGCTCGAGCTAACGAGCCCGAGCTTTTTGACGAGCCGAGCTCGAGCTTCATTTCAGTTTTTCGACAGTTCGCGAGCCGCCTCTTGAGCTTTACCTTTGTTTTTTATATATTTTAATACATATTAATAATATATAATAACGGATATTATTAATAATAAATAAAAAAGAATAATATTACTTTTCTAATTGAATCAAAATTTGGTTGTGTCGAACTCGAGCCTTGTATAGTTGTAGCGAGCTCAAGCTCGACTCGTTTACACCCCTATACACGAGTCCTCTTGAGGCCCAAAAAAAAATATATAGATAGTATAATAGGATGTCCATACATATAAATTTGAAGATATTCTCAGATGTAATAATTAATGTGGGATAGGATATTACTTAAAACAATATTATAAAAACAAAAACTCACATTATATTGTTGGATATGTTCAAAGGGAATATTGTTTACAATTCTCTTAAAACTCTTTTGTATAGCTAACGTTAGCTTAGATATTTTGAATTTGTTATACGGCCAGCTTAGTTGAACAAGTTAGATTGAAAATAAATAAATTAGACTGAAAATAGCCAATTTAGTTGGATAACTTATACTGAAAATCAATAGTTTTGTTGTTGCATATTTAAGCTGAAAATAGACATCTTAGACAGAATGGAGGACTGGGATCGATGGAAATAACCTTTCCAAGTGACATGGTTGACATGAATTAGGCGGTCTCAGCAGGGGACTGGAGGGAGAGGCGGAGGAGTGGAAGAAACATTATTATTTTTTGAGTGGATGTGGTTTTGAAGATGGATGAGGTGGAGGAGAATAAAATATTTTCAATTTAAAATGTCTATTTTGAGTTTAAACTCTTGAGTAAACTGCTACCCCTGTGGAATCTCCAATTAGAAAAACACCAACTGTGATAAATAAACTAGCAAAAACCCCCCTCATTCTGCAGTTGGCGCGGCCGCACCAAAAATAGGCTAAATTTGGCACGGCCGCGCCGTCTAATTTTCAGCATATTTTTGTTTTCTTCTATTTTTGCCCATTTTTGACCTTTTTTGGCTTGTTTCGTCCTTCGAACTCCCAAATCGTCAAGTTGTACCTAAAATACAATAAACCACTCATTAAGCATCATTAAATCAATAAAAGTATACAAAAATCCTCGTAAGAAAGTATACATTGAGTGTAAACTATACACTCAACAGTCCCTAACCAAGCATCTTTATTATTTTATGTTTAGAGGCTATTTCTCTTTCACCAATATGCCGATCCCTTTAATATTTATTATAAGTAAAGGAAACATTCATGTATATGACAATATTACCCCCAACCATTTATACTCAATTCTTAATTTTAACTCCAATTTAATCAATTTTCACCACAAAAATCCAATTTTGACCACAAAAATCCAATTTTGACTTTTTTTTCAAATTTTTTTTGCCGCCGGATTCCGGCATTGACCGGTCGGCGTTGACTTTTTAATTTTATTATTTTTCTTTTTTTTAAACGTTCGTCGCTAAACGTTGACCGTAATTGTGCTGTCACTGACAGTAAATTAACGTAATTACACTGACTATGACAGTACATTAACGTAATTGTACTGACGTTGACAATACATTTATATAATTGTTTTGCCGTTGACAGTAAATTAACGTAATATTAATTTTTTTGTTATTTTTTTTTTAATTTCGTTTGATTTGTTGACAAGTCAACGTAATTATATTACTGTCGTTGACAATAAAATAACTGTAAACACAATAATATTAGTGTCAACCACATCAATATTATTATTTTTTGGGTTTTTTGTTTTGTTTGTGTTATTAACGGAGTAAAGTAATAATATTATTTGAAACACGTGGATTTTTTCCACATTGTGTTTTTAACTTTCTTATTTTTTAAACTAAATTTTAGTTATGGAATAAGTAGTGCTTAGTGGGTTAAGTATAGTGCTTAGTGGGTTAAGTATAGTGCTTAGTGGGCTAAGTAGTGCTTAGTGGATTTAATTGTGGATTTTATTCTAACTTCCTAACTAACCCACTAACCCATTTTCTTGAGTGCTCCTGTGGTTGGTTTTCTTGCAGATCATGGGCTGAGGAGTGGAAGCTTGAAATGTCTATAAATATCGATTTCAATACTCAATGATTTTTATCGATTCTACGAAATAAAAAAACCGAGAGTTGAAAAGAATACATGAGTGTTTTAGAGTGGTTTTAGAATCGGTCGTTTGTACTCCTCATGAGTACAATCTTTACGTACTCCTTATGAGTACATTCTTTACGTACTTCTCATAAGTACATTTTTTGTAGTCTAGATTGTTTAGTATATATGTTTCTAGACTTGGTTGTAAGAATGATCAAGATAGTGATTCATTCATAAGTTCTTTACGTACTCCTCACGAGTACATCTTTGAAATCTAGAATTTTTAATATTTTTCTTTTTGTATCTAGATTTGAATGTAAGAATGATCATGAGAATGATTCATTCATAAGGAAGAAGTTTTCGCACCTCTTCTGTTTGTATTCTTGGAATACTGATTTTAATATATTTTTCCGTCCTGTAAAGGGCAAGTTCACAAGTCTTTACTTGTGAACATTTTTAATTCTGAGTATTGTTCTTTTATCTTTATATTTCCGCTGCATGTTTGTTCAAGTGTCATAACACTTAAGATAACACCTCTGTATTAAACGAATTCGGGACCATAAATTCTTTCAATTGGTATCAAGAGCCAACACTTGACGTATACTAAGTGTTTGTTCCTATTTTTTCAGAAACGAATTCGTGATGGATACTCAGATGACTGCTTCTGTGCGACCTCCTGTACTTGATGGCACAAACTACACCTACTGGAAAGTCAAGATGAGGGCGTACATCAAAGCCATTGATGAGAAAGCCTGGAGATCTATTCTTACTGGATGGAAGCCACCAACTATCACAGATGCGGATGGGGATGTATTTCCAACACCAGAATTACGGTGGACAGTAGACGATCTATCAAATGCACTCCAGGCAGAACTAGAAAAGGAAGAAGTTGCTACGGAGTATGATGATGATGTAGAGGAATGTCTCAACAATGTGGCATTTCAGATTCAGAAATTCAATAGGGCATACAGACGAAGTGGAATCAAGCCCAGACAGTTATTTCCAGAAGGCTCTCCACAAAATCGACAAACTCAGCCTCGGAACAGATCTATTCCACAGAGAACATTTCCTCAAACGTCTTCTCAAAACACTTTAAAAAATTCTTCATTTATTCGTTCAAATTCTGAACCACCTAACTTGGATCATATTAAATGCAGGGCCTGTTCAGGATTTGGACATTATGCTAATGAATGTGCAAATACCTTGAGAAGAAGAGGAATGAGTTTGATTTGTGCTGTAAGTGATGAGGAGGAAGAACAACCTGAACAGGCAGAGGAACAGCAATCCACTAAACAAGCCCTTTCTGTCAGATATCTCACTGGAAGTGCCTCTGAAACAGAATCACAAGGAGTTTCTCTGGATGCTGCAACACTTTCTGAAACACTTTCAGTAACTGAAATTTGTGAGTTAAATACTGATCATTATACATGTTTAAACTCTATTTCCTTGAATGCAGCAGAATCCAATAATGAAACAGTTAGTGATGAGGAAGAAATGTGTAAGAGATTGTTCTGTGACTTGGAGAAGAAGACTCAAGCTCTAGATGCAGCCAACAAGGAAAATTCTTCCCTTAAAGAAACAATCACACATTCGGAGGTTGGTATCACCAAGAAGGATCTTGAACTGGCAAAGGTGAAAGATGAACTCAAAGAAGCAACTCTAGCAATCAAGAGGATGAATACCGGCACAACTAAACTCGAAGAGATTGTGTCACTGGAGAAGTACAACAAGAATGAAGGTCTAGGGTTCAACAAACAAGTGAAGAAACACAAGCCAGTAAAGAAGAAAGAAATTGTCTTTGTAAAAGAGAAGGGTTCAAATGGAAAAGAATGCAGAAATTCCACAGTCACCACTTCAGAGTCCAGAATAAGGGGATACATTTGTCATGACTGTTTCTCACCAGGACATACCCGTCCATTGTGTGAGAAAATAAGTAGTGACAAAATGTTGTACATGATGAGCCACAACACTCCAGGGAACACCTCCAAGAAAAATGTAGAATTTACCAAAAAGGAGTGTAGAATATGGACTCCCAAAGGTAAACTTATGTGCAAAGCAGTATACACTTCTTTAAATGCTAACATTTCAGGTTCATGGTACTTTGATAGTGGATGCTCTAGGCACATGATTGGAACTAAAGAGTTTCTATCAAACTACTATACACTCAATGGAGGACGTGTAACCTATGGAGGAGGAGCTAAAGACAAAGTGGTTGGACGTGGAACACTCAGTCTTGAGGGACTTCCAAAACTTTCAAATGTCTTACATGTTGAAGGATTGGGGTCAAATCTCATCAGTATTAGTAAATTGTGTGATGATGATCTGCGTGTTAAATTTGATAAATACCGGTGTTCTGTGTTTGATGATATAAATCATTGTGTACTGACAGGGTCTAGGTCAATAGATAATTGTTATGAAACATGTGACACCATCTCATGCAAGAGCTCAAGAGTAAGTGAAGTAGAGCTGTGGCACCAGAAACTAGGGCACACAAACTTCAAAAATCTGATGCTGCTCAACAAGTACAATGCCATAAGAGGAGTACCAGATCTCAAGATCAAGGATATCCCTATATGCGGAATGTGCCAGAATGGAAAGCAAACTAGAGTACCACACAAAGTGTTACAACCCGTTGGTACCACCATTTGTTTTGAACTTGTACATATGGATCTTATGGGTCCTATAGAGGTAGAAAGACAAGGTGGTAAAAAATATGTATTTGTGTGTGTTGATGATTTTTCGAGATATACTTTGGTGTATTTTTTAAGAGAAAAATCTGATCTAGAATACATGCATGTGTTTGGATGTGTTTGCTTTGTCCTAAATGACAGAGATCATCTAGCTAAATTTGATTCAAAAAGTGATTTGAGTTTATTTATGGGATACTCTGATAACAGTCATGCTTATGGAGTATATAACTTAAGAACTCGAACCATTATTGAATCTGTAAATGTGGTATTTGATGATTTTGCTGATCTCCGCAGTAAAACAACTGAAGATAAAGTTGATGACCTGATTGCTGAAGGTGAAACAACCAGAGGAGACACTACTGCCACAGATGCTCCAGATATAAACAGTCCAGTCTCAAGAGAAGAGGGTGTTGAACCAAGTGTTACCACACCTGACTCAATACAGCCTACAGAGAGTACAGAAGCTGAATTGCAGCTAACTCATGATGTCTGCAGAAAGGAACCATCAAGTAGAATCCAGAAAAATCACCCATCTACTCAAGTTGTGGGAGATATCTTTGATGGGATAAGAACCAGAAGAAAAGAGAGAGTGAATTACAGAGATATGGTAAGATTTGCAAATTTATCTTCTAAATGTGCACTAACTGGAACTACTTGCTTTGTGTCTTCAGTTGAACCAAGGAATATTGCAGAAGCTCTGAAGGATGAATTCTGGATCAATGCAATGCATGAAGAACTGAATCAGTTCATCAGAAATGATGTTTGGTACTTAGTTCCCAGACCAAGTCATGTAAATGTGATAGGAACTAAGTGGATTTTCAAAAACAAAACTTATGAAAAAGGTACAGTGGTTAGAAATAAGGCTAGGTTAGTAGCACAAGGTTATACCCAAATTGAGGGTATAGACTTTGATGAGACTTTTGCTCCAGTAGCTAGAATTGAATCTATTAGATTACTTCTTGCTATAGCCTGCTTTCTTAAAATCAAACTGTATCAGATGGATATCAAAAGTACATTTCTGAATGGGGTTCTCAATGAGGAAGCATATGTAGAATAGCCCAAGGGTTTTGAAGATTCTGCCAAGCCTAATCATGTTTTCAAACTTAAGAAGGCACTGTATGGTCTTAAACAAGCTCCTAGAGCTTGGTATCAAAGACTCACTGACTTCTTACTTGAAATACAGTTCAACAGAGGAGAGGCAGACATAACTCTATTTATTAGAAGAACAAATGATCATATCATTATTGTTCAGATATATGTTGATGATATTGTTTTTGGCTCTACTTGTGCTAACCTTTTACAGTCTTTTGTAGATTCTATGTCTCACACTTTTGAGATGAGCATGGTAGGGGAGTTGAATTACTTCTTAGGACTCCAAATCAAACAGTCAGGTGAAGGGATTTTTGTAAATCAAAAGAAGCATGCTCTCAATCTGGTCAAAAGATTTGAGTTGGAGTCAGCCAAGCACATGAAAACTCCAATGGGTTCTAGCCAAAAACTGTCCAAGGATGATGTTGCAGAAGATGTTGACAGCACTCTTTACAGAAGCATGATTGAAAGCCTTCTGTATCTAACAGCAAGCAGGCCTGACATTATGTTTAGTGTGTGTGTGTGTGCCAGGTATCAAGCTAATCCCAAAGTCACACATCTTAAAGCTGTGAAGAGGATTATTAGGTATGTTGCAGGTACAGTAGATTTAGGGATTCAGTTTTTCAAAGACACTAATACAAACTTGATAGGTTTTAGTGATTCTGATTGGGCTGGGGATATTAGTGACAGAAAAAGCACTTCAGGTGCATGTTTCTTTTTGGGGAATAATTTGGTTTCTTGGTTTAGTAGAAAACAAAATTGTGTATCATTTTCAACAGCTGAATCAGAATATGTAGCTGCTGGAGGATGTTGTGGTCAACTAATTTGGATGAAACAAATGCTGGGAGATTATGGGTTAACCAGTGGCACCCTGGCCATATATTGTGATAATTCAAGTGCTATTGATATTTCAAAAAATCATGTTCAACACTCACGTACTAAACACATAGATATTAAACATCATTTTATTCGTGATATAGTTGAGAAAAATATAGTGTGCTTAAAGTACATTCCTACACAAGATCAGCTGGCTGACATCTTTACCATGGCATTAGATTATGAGAGGTTCTCTAAACTTAGAAAATCTCTCGGGATGTGTACTCAATAAACATGTCCTAAAATATGTTGCAGCACCTCATCAAACATCTTAAGCTCCAACATAATTTCCTGAAGCTTAGCTTCTTTAAATAATGACTTCACTGTGATGGATTATTCTCTAAATCAGTAACTGGAAGTCTTTCACCTTGAAACGTGATCATGCTTCATGTAAACATTCAGAGAACGATCATAATCACATAAGTCAAACTCCTCTATTTTGATAGTCATATCTTAGTAACTGAGGAACCTTCAAACTGAACACTTGATCATGTTCCATGTGAATTGTTTGACTTGAAAATAAGAGTTAAAAAAAAAAAAAAAAAAAAAAAATTCTATGCCTGTCAGCCAATTTATTTTTTCTCACACTATTAATCATTAATAAATGTGTTTCTTATTTTTGTGAAAATTTCGTGAGTGCTACTATTTTTATTATTATTTTATTTATTATTGAATTATCACTATTTATATGGGTCATGGGGTACATGGGTTAGTCTTTTATTTTCCACTAAGTCCACTCCTTATTGTGCCATGTGTCACGTTTTGCTTTAAACTGCCAAATAAACCTTTATTCTCCTTAATCACACTTTCTCCAAGAAAAACGCACCCCACTTCTTCACCTTCTCCACTTCGATTTTTCTCAGCAAAAATTAGGGCTTATAAATCTCGTGCTTAATCTTTCAAAAATTCACACTCTCAAATCAAAAGCACAAGAAGAAATATTTATCTACTGTATCATGGCATCTCCACCTAGAAATCCCCTTCCAGCCGAAGATGATGTCCACAACAATGCTGCAGCACCTGAACCAGCAGACCCGAATCTGGCCATCATCGTTCATCCTGTCAATCTTGAAGCAATGCCGATCAGTTACATTGAGCCCGGAGACGAGCTGAATCCGATTGACCCAGACAACTTCGAGTTCGTGGGTCCCTTTTCCACTGCAGGAAGTTTTCCAACTCGCCGTTCCAAGCGCATGAATCCATTCCCAGATCTGAATGCAACTGGGTCACAACGTCGAAGGGGAGGAAATTCTCCCAGCAGAGGCGGCAGAGGTGGAAAAAGAGGCGGCAAAGGTGGTCGTACCCCAGTTAGGCCAAACCCACCAAGAGGTCTCCATTTGGTTGATGAGGACACAGATGATGAAGAAGGAGACCCTGCCTTTGCAGAACCAGAAGCTCAAGCTCTCTCCTCAAGCTCCACTGAGTCATCGTCAAACGACTCACCTCCACCAGCATCAACTCAGGGGGAGACATCTCAGCCTAATATGGCAGCAGCAGCTTCTCAACCGAAAGATGTTGCTGCACATGTTCCAGAAGATGTTGCTGCACCCACTGTCTCAGCCAATGTTTCTCAGAGTGCTGCTGAGGATGCTACTTCCTACCAGGATGAAGAAATGCCTGATTTTTCAGGGATGTCCTCTGCCGAGCATGTTGACATTCCCTCTGTTAATGCTCAGGATTTCACTACCACTGAAGAAACACCCTCAGCACCACATGCAGACCCTCTGGAAACTCTTGCAGAAGCAGCTGTTCAAGTAGATGCATCACCTCCTCAGGCTGATGGACTAGAGAAAAGTGATGACAGCTGGGAAGTTCCCCTTGCCACTTTTCGCAAAAAATTGCCATCCTCAGAGTCAGACAGTGACTCGTCTGAGAACTCCTCTCAGATGCAGGAAGATGTTGCCCCACGTGTTTCATCACCTGAGCCAGCATACATCTCGGATGAACTTGAAGACTCTGAAGAAGAGGAATCTTCTGAGGAAGAGCTGAACTTGGATGGGAAGGATCTGTCAACTCCTTTTGAGGTAAACAATGCTTTCAGTACTACTTTTTATTTTGAATCTGATTCAAATTTGAAGTCCTCAAATCATGAATTGCCAATTCATTGAGGAGAAGAAAATTTCCAAGGATGAGTTTGATAGACATAGGATTACTGATTTTCTTGATCAAAGAAAAATCCTTAGTCTAGTTGAGATTGCCTGTCCTTATGATCCCTCTGTTGTGAAGGAATTTTATGCCAATTTACAAACCTCTTTTTAAAAAAAAAAAAATCTCCAAACTTTGGCAAAGTTTTTGTGCGAAATTCCATTTTCTCCCTTTTCTCCCAAAATTATCAACTCTCATTTACAAACTCCTACTATGATTGATGAGGATAATTATGGTGAGTTTACTGAGGTTTGTTAGACTCTTTCTGGCAACCGTTTAAAATGTTGGCCTGCTCACCCCAGAAAATTCAAAGTTTCTCAACTCACTGCATTTTATTCTGTCTTGTTCAGACTCACAGTGATGAATTGGATTCCATCCAAAAATGTCTCTGTGGTTACTAAACCTCATGCAGTACTCATGTACAAATTGGGGATGGGATTACAAGTTGATTTTGGCAAACTTTTCTTTAATAATTTAGGTCATCTTGCCTTGAAAATTTCATCCTCCACTCATCTTTCGTATCCTTTTCTCATCTACTCCATTCTGTTTTCTCAAAATTTGGGCCAAGATGAATCATAATATCTTCACACTCCACTTGGCATGATAACTGTTTCTCAAAATTTTCTCAAAGCTCCTCATGTCCAAGATCTTCCCTGGAATGGAGATAATTTTCTCTCAACTGAATCAGGTCAAAATAATCTTGGTATTGAAGGTGTTGCTCCTCATGTTGACAACACCCCTGACAATCTTGTTTCTGTTCCTAGAGATCTCTTGTTACAACAGCTTACTCATTCTCTAGCTTAGATTACCTATCACCAGTCCATGGTGGAAATGCTTTGAAAAACTCTTTCTGATCAAAAAGGGGGAGAAAAAGCTAGTCATGAAGTTGAAGCAGGGACTTCTCATCATTTGGATGCCAGAGGCAGAGAACATGGAGTTAATGAAGAAGAAGAAAATAATGAGGGTGAAGCTGAAGGAGCAGAGGAGAGGAAAGCAGCAGCAACTGATTCTGAGGAGACTTTGGGAGACTTTGGATATTCTACTTTAATTATTTTTATGAACATTGTTGACTTTGTTCTGTTTTTTTTTTCCTCTGAACGTTTATGTTAATGTTGGTTGTCAAATTCAGGGGGAGTTCAAGCAATGACTCAGGGGGAGTTAAGCTAAAATTTAGTTTTGATCAGAAAGTTAAAAAGGGGGAGTTTGAAACACGTGGATTATTTCCACATTGTGTTTTTAACTTTCTTATTTTTTAAACTAAATTTTAGTTATGGAATAAGTAGTGCTTAGTGGGTTAAGTATAGTGCTTAGTGGGTTAAGTATAGTGCTTAGTGGGCTAAGTAGTGCTTAGTGGATTTAATTGTGGATTTTATTCTAACTTCCTAACTAACCCACTAACCCATTTTCTTGAGTGCTCCTGTGGTTGGTTTTCTTGCAGATCATGGGCTGAGGAGTGGAAGCTTGAAATGTCTATAAATACCGATTTCAATACTCAATGATTTTTATCGATTCTACGAAATAAAAAAACCGAGAGCTGAAAAGAATACATGAGTGTTTTAGAGTGGTTTTAGAATCGGTCGTTTGTACTCCTCATGAGTACAATCTTTACGTACTCCTTATGAGTACATTCTTTACGTACTTCTCATAAGTACATTCTTTGTAGTCTAGATTGTTTAGTATATATGTTTCTAGACTTGGTTGTAAGAATGATCAAGATAGTGATTCATTCATAAGTTCTTTACGTACTCCTCACGAGTACATCTTTGAAATCTAGAATTTTTAATATTTTTCTTTTTGTATCTAGATTTGAATGTAAGAATGTTCATGAGAATGATTCATTCATAAGGAAGAAGTTTTCGCACCTCTTCTGTTTGTATTCTTGGAATACTGATTTTAATTTATTTTTCCGTCCTGTAAAGGGCAAGTTCACAAGTCTTTACTTGTGAACATTTTTAATTCTGAGTATTGTTCTTTTATCTTTATATTTCCGCTGCATGTTTGTTCAAGTGTCATAACACTTCAGATAAGACCTCTGTATTAAACGAATTCGGGACCATAAATTGTTTCATTATTGTCTATTATTGAAATATTACTGTAAACACAATAATATTACTGTGGTTGACGGTAATATTACTGTTGTTATAGTACTATTGTTGTCAACAACATCAATATTATTATTTTGTTTGGGTTTTTTTGGTTGTTTGAGTTATTCACGGAGTAACGTGATAATATTACTGTCTATTATTGTAATATTACTGTGGTTGACGGTAATATTACTGTTGTTATAGTAATATTACTGTCACTCACAGTAATATAATTAATTCTTTTGGCGTTTTATTATGTTTACATTTGTTGAACGGTCAACATAGTAATATTACTCTATTATACAATACTAATGAGTTTAGTTGTGTTAATATTACTGTGTTAGAGATTAATATAGCAATATTACTGTGTTAAATTGTAGTATAGTTAATTTTACTGTGTTTAACAATAATATAGTTAATATTACTGTCAATCACAACAATATTGTTGGAGACCGGCGTTGACCGCCGGTCAATACCGGAAACCGGTGGCGGAAAAATCAGGAGGAAAAAAAAAGTCAACACCGGAGACCGACGAAAAAGATCCGGAAGAAAGAAAAAAAAAGTCAACACCGGAGACCGGCGGTCAACGGCGGTGAGGGACGAAATTGTCCATAAAAATGTGTTTTGGGTCAAATTGAATAATTTGTGAAATTTAGGGTCAATTGAGGTTAAATTAAATTAAAGGATGAAATTGGAGTATATTAAAGTATGAGGGGCTATTTTAGTCTTTTACAAAAATTTGGACCATGTGTGGACTTTTTTGTAAAAAAAAATTATTGTCTTGATCTCTTTATGAATAAGTACCCATTGATGGACTTATTTATAAAGACCCCTAATATATATTTATGTTTTTAAGAAATCATTTACAAGCAAATAAGAACAATTAAAAATAATAATTTGAAAAATATATGTTTAACCGTCGAACCGGACCGGCGGTTCATTCGAACCTGCAGTTTTGAACCAGCCATGAACCTCCATATTCACGGTCCAATTTAGGTTCACTCAAAACTTGAAGCTGAACCGCCGGCTCCGAATTGGAACCAAACACCAGACCGTGGTCAGGTCTACCCTACATCTAATACATTTTTTTTTTCTCACTAAATTTACTTTCTTGTTAATTTGTTTTAAAAATGTTGGTTTTTCTTTCAACTATAAATTTATAGTAATCAACTTCAATTTTGTTTTTCTTTCTTTGCAGAATGAACTATAAAGTTACCTTAATCAACTACAAGACTACAGTATTCAACAAAATGCTTACCAAAATAGAAAGCAACTACAAACTATGAAATTAATGCAATTCAGTCGTCGAAAATACATTGAAATAGTGTTTATATAAATAGATGGGTTGAATGATAAATAGGGATGAAAGGGAATTGTTTGATAATTGTATTTTGGTTTTTGGATGTCAAAAAAAAAAAAGTTATTAAAGGATGAAAAAACAATATAGTCAAAACAACATGAATCCATAATTACTTGTAATTAATCGCGGTCCATAATTCTACAACTTTTAATCGCAAAACATGGACGCTGAGCCCTACGTTATTAATTAATCTTACACTTTGATGTTACAATTGTGTTCTAACACTTTATAGTCAAAGTCAACCTCTCCTGCACTGCACTTTTGATGTTACAAGTACCAAATAACTTGTAACTAAAATCATTATTACTATATTCATTTGATCCCACTCTTTTCTTTTTCACTTATTCTTTCCTACATTGACCCAAAAATTCATAATTTCCTCTTTATCACTACAAACTGCATAGCTCCAAAACTTATTTTAATTAGACTAATCTAATTACATATCAAATATGCTTACCTTGTCACGACTGATTTTATTACTATTAAAGAAATACATGCATGATAATTAGAGTTGAACTGGATTAGAATTCCGTATAGGATTAACTTATCATCAATAGTAGAAAAATGACTTTTTATTATGATTTTTTAGCAAAAGGTATCTTTTACTCACCTGACAATCTTGGAGTCGTGGTAAATGATAGGACTTAACGTAACAAAAAAGTATTTACTACGGTCATTTAATATAGCCAAGTTTTTGTTATGCTACGGGGCAAATTCGTAGCAAAAATCTTTTTACTGCAAATTTGGTACCTTTTGTTACTGTTAATAGTCGTAGTAAAAACCCATTTTTCTACAATAGACATGTTAAAGAGTTAATTAGTAGTTGATGCACTAAATAATAACAAAAAGATTATATATAAATCAGTAGTGCAATTGTAAAGTTACAATGAAGGTGATGACTTTATGCAGAGAAAAACCATTCAAAGACTTATATTAAATATAAGCTGATGGCATTACAATTAGGAACATAAACAAATAGAAAAAAAAAATTAAATTTGAAAAAAAACACACATGGATCCTTAATCCAACAACCAACACACATTCCCCCTCGACGACGACACACAATACCCTTCACTTAATTACTTAAATTAATAGGTAGAATAATTAACATGCAACCCCTTTCTTTTTCTTTTTTTTTTTGTTTTACTCCGTCCACATAATTAAGTTGTGAAACTCAGTACCACCCATAGCCGCCGGAGAAACTGTTTCTGGCGGCGGCGGTAGTGACTGAGCCGCTGTCATATCCAAAAAAGGCCTCTCCCATGTCGTATGGAACTGCCGAATCGATGCTACGCCTCGGCTCCGACAGCTCAAGGTACCTCATTTCATTCAGAACCCCATGCCCCATTTCAGACAGTACCGGCGGTTCGCCGGAGTAGCAGCTGCTAGTAATGTCCGGCGGCAATGGCGGCAGCTCAGGTGCCGGTGATGGCTGACGGACGTACTGAAAGTCACTCACCTGCTGCTGCTCCTCATACATATTAATATTCCAGGCATCTCCGGTGAGCTGAAAACCTTGAAACTGGGTGGCGGCGGCGTTGTGGTGGTGGCTCTGTCCGAAGAAAAGCTGGTGCTGATTTTCTGATGGATTATTATTATTATTATTATCGGCGAAGAGCATGGAGAAATCGTTGCGGGTTTCGTCGGGGGAGATGATGGAAGTGACGGAAGAGCCAGGTGGCATGTCGGAGTAGACGAAGTTGGTGCGGGCCCTGGAGCCGCGCATGGACCTAGCCGCCCTGTCGTAGGCCAATGCCGCCTCCTCCGCGGTGTCGAAAGTGCCCAACCAGTGCCTCTCTTTGGTGGACGGGTCTCTTATCTCCGCCGCGTATCTGCCCCACGGCCGCCGCCTCACCCCGAGGAATCTGTTCGTTGTTGCTGCTGCTGCTGATGATGATGAATCTTGCTGCTGGTTGTTGTTACTCTTTCTTTTGCTCTTCGATGGTGACGGTATACCGCTTCCTCCGCCGCCAGCTGACTTGGTGTTCATGTTTTCCTTTTTTTTAATTAATATTATAAATATAAAAAAAATACGTAAAACAATTTGTTTAGACAAGTACTGTAGATTAGATAGCTCTGACAAAGATAAACTGTTTCGATCAGCTGATGCCTGATGGAAAGAAAAAAAGTGAGATTTCCTGACAATGAGCAGAGAGAGAGAGAGAGAGAGAGGGGATATATTTTGAATATTAATGTTTGATCTTTGTGAAATCAGTTGTTTGTTGTTTATGGTCTCAGGTAGTTGCATTTGGGGTGTTTAAATAAGGGGTAATTAGTTTTTAAATTTTGTTTATTAAATAAAAGTATATTTGAATATAATAAAATAAAGGAGCACTTGAACATGGAGCTTCAAAAAAGTAATCTAGAGATGACCTAAACTAATTAATTGGATTGATCATCACATGCATCATTATTACCCATATGCATCTCCCAATCCAATGCCATTATTATTATTATTATTATGGTTTTTAGTTTTTCTTTTCTTTTCACAAATCGATCTTCAAATTATTTGACGAATAAACCAACATTCCTCTTACAAGTTTCAATGTGCTCTAACTATGAAATTCCATACTTCTAACTATGGGGCGATTTGCTAAATAATGGTCGCTAATACTCTTTCAGATTAGGATAGTTGGATATTTACAATTGGTTAAAGTCTTATGTTATTCAATCTCTTCCCTTATTATGTTCAATTAATTGCATTCTGTCAAATCCGTCTAACCCCGCTGCACTCCATTAAATCTGCTCCATCGCTACTTCATATTGCTGCCATCATTGAAGCTCTGCCACACTGGCACACACATGCACACACAGATAATCACACACCTACATACACACATACTATACGATTTCGGTTAACTCTCATTCCCCTCCTTTGTAACCTAATACTTATGGAAACCAAAAAAGAAACATATGAAGAATTGTATGGTGATAGCTTATGGTAATGTTGGTGGTCATGCATGCACCAAAGATTTAAGTTTTTTTTCCTCAGTTTATTTTAACTAAGTTGTGTAACTAAGCTATGCAAATAAGTTGTCTTATTAACTCAAACTTTATAGTAAAATTACATAAAATACATGTTTTTACTAAACTTTTGCTCATTAATGTAACTGAACTCCGTAAATACTAGGCCAAAATCCATTTCTTGCGACGAAGAAAACTTGTTTGCGAGGAAAAAAAGAAGTTTGCGACAAATATAATGCAACAGAATGGACGCAAAAAAAAAACATAAAAAAAATGGTCGTCGCAAATTCTTGCGACGAAATGTAAAAAGGGTTGCACTATTTGTGATGTTTGGTTATTGGGTATATTAACCATCATTAACTAATAGAACTTTGTTTGATGTTTGGTATCCCCAATAATTTTCCGAGTCGACCCGCAAATATTATGTTATCATGGCTTATCTTATCTTGCTTTTAGAAAAAAAAATTATTGAACATCCCGGGGTCCGTTAAACAATTGAATTTTCATTCGATTATCTAATCTTATCTTGATTAATTAAATCTCGACAACCAAACGAGGCCTTACTTAAATAGTTATGGGTATTGAAGATATTAATATTAAATAATATATTTCACAAATAACTTAAGTTTTTGGTTGAGGTCAATCATTCAACATAGTTATATCAATGCCAAGCCAAATGAAAGGTCCTGAGTTCGAAACTTTTGATTGAGATGATCATTCAAACGGTGGTATAAGGGTAGGATGTATAGGGATGTATGGTCTTATACATTCTAAGTATTTAATTTGGGGTCTATTAGATATAACCCCCTTAAACATTCAAAAAATAGGGGTAGACCCAAATTTAAATTTGCCATTTTGATAAAAGCCCAAACTTTTCTTAATTACATAATTACCCTCAATCAAATCCCACAAATCCCGTTACTTTACCTTTTGAAATAATATCAAATCCCTTCCTATTTTCCCGTTAAACCCACTATCAAATAAACTGCAAAACCTCCCACAACCACTTCCCAGAACGGCCCATTGAACGCGGAAGATATCTGCACTGCCGTGAAACGACGACTACGTGCACTCCGAGCAAGCCGCCATAGGTACGTCTTCGCCGCTCGTTGCATCGCTATAGTCCATCGATTTGTTGATATGTTTTGGCTAAATCGACTATCACGTTTGTGTAATTGCAGATCTGTTATAATCGCATACCGAATTCGAGCACTAAATCAGTGATATTGCAACAATTGATGGGCATGACATCCACCAGAAGTGATATCGTCGTTGGCCGCCGTCGCCGTCGCCGTCACTGCTCCAATCTAGGGTTACTCAAATCTAGGATTACTCAAACCTAGGGTTTTGATAATTCTTCGGCCCATAGTTGATTAACGAGATGCATAGTCGAATTACATCTGTATTAATATACTATCTCATATCATTTAATAGACTATCCCACTGGTATAATTTTACTATGGATCTCGTTAATCGACTATGGGCCGAAGAATCATCAAAACCCTAGATTTGAGAAGTGACGGCGGCGGATTTGTGTTTTAAAATTAATAGACTATCTCATATCTTTTAATAGACTATCCCATGTATCTAATTCGACTATGAGTTTAGTTAATTGACTATTGGAAAAATATAATATATATGGAAACTGAATAATATGTTTGTTTCAAATACTAATCAATTAGGGTAATTTTCCTTATTATATGAAAACGATTAGGGTAAATAATAATATATATGAAAAAATAATAATATATATGGAAACTGAATAATATGTTTGTTTGAAATACTAATCAATTAGGGTAATTTTCCTTATATCATGTAATAGACTATCTTATTGATCTAATTCGACTATGGATCTCGTTAATCGACTATGGATCCCGTATTATTCAACCACATAGTATATTAATAATTTCAATATAGTACATTAATCTGATATGATAGTATATTACGGTTATAGTAGTGACATGAAATTGTGTTACAAACAATATACCACTGAAATGACAAGAACATTGAGAACAACACCAACGTAAAGTATTCCAACATAACCAATAAAATAGTACATTAATAATCTCATAATTTCAATCTAGGGTTTTGATAAAATACATAAAACACATCATAACACAATCAAACCAATATGTCGAGTTAAAAAACTCTAGTACATTAATAATCTTATAATAGTATAATAAAATGATAATGGTAGTATCATACGGTATTCATAATAGTATACTACTTTATTACAACGGTTTAACACTTAACCGAAGTTACCGAGCCATTACATCGTAAACACCTCTTTATAGCAACCAACCCTCCAAACCTCAACAAAATCCGTACGAAATTCGCCATCGAAAAAACCTAAAATCATGAAACAAAATTGAAAATACAGAATACTAAAAAATGATTAAATAGACTGCAAATACATTTGAATGATAATACATTAATATCATCAAAAATAAACTTAAAATGCAAAATCCATACGCTAAATTAAAAAAGACTACGAACTATATTTTAATGTACTACCCAGCACACTTAAATCGGTTGTTATAAACAAATAAACCAACTATCGATCGGGATCAAAAACATGAACTCGACCACAGCGGACAATGCCTTCCAGCCTATATGTCATGTTTATATCCCACCCATCGAGTTGTGGCCACTTTGAAATAACAAATGCAACCAATGAGCCGCGAGTAAACCCATTCGAACACCTCTTTATAGCAACCAAACCACCAAATCTCAACAAAATCCGTACAAAATTCGCCATCGAAAATACCTTGAATCATGATACGACATTAAAAATGCAGAATACTAAAAAATATATTAATATGATCAACAATAAACTCAAAATGCAAAATCCATACGCTAAATTAAAAAAGACTACGAAATATATTTTAATGTACTACCCAGCACCCTAAAATCTGCTGTTATACACAAATAAACCAACTATCGAACGGGATCTAACTCATGAACTCAACCACAGCGGACAGTTATTTCAATTATTGCATAAACCAACTACGATGTTCATATAAAACAACTCTGGTCCGATATACGTGAACCATCCTCTTCTAACTCTGTAAATCCTCTTCCAAACAAACATCATCGGCCAAAAAAAAACGATATATATATGACGGAATAATTTTGTTTAAAAACGTTCTACTTAATAGAATCAAGTATCAACACAACTCTTAAAAATTTCTAACCACCGTACACGACAATCATGGACATTGAGCGAAAAATAAAAACGAATAACGCATTCATACCCGCTTAACAACGTCCAACAACAAACGCTCAAAAATCGATCCTATTTCCACGACGGTGCAGAAATCTTCAAAGACGATAAAACCCGCTGGAACGATGAAGAGAATCTTCAAAAAATATTGTACACGATTTGATATAACGGCCAATGATCTCATGTAAATTTATTCCGTGATTTTAGGCAACGTATCAGCAAATCTCAAATCACGTATTAAAGGAAATAAATGCCGTTTAATAATAAAACAGGGGTATTAAAGGGAAATTATATAATATATTTTGCCAAGTTGGCAAAATTGGGTGTATCTCAAAAAGGAGAAAAAAAATTGGATCTACTTCATTAGAAAATATGAACAAGAGGGTTTTCCCTAATAAACCCTTTAATTTGTTTACTATTTGTTAGTAGTTTTAGATTAAAAATAGGAAGATAATTCCAGGTACACATATGCGTTGTTATTCCTAGGTTCTTTTTTGGGTCATTTATGGATGAGAAAATCTTTGCTTTGAATGGAAAACATAAATAATGTATATATTATATTGTAATCTTCCCTATATATGATTGATATCATCATCTTTCTTGGCATGTGGATCTTAAAAAGAAACTAAACCTGAAACTAATGATAGGCGGCCAGTACTTGCAAAATAAGATATATGGATCGGAGAATCATATATATATATATATATATATATATATATATATATATATATATATATATATATATATATATATATATATATATATATATATATATATATATATATATATATATATATATCTTTTGCATCATCTCCCGATTTTACAACTTCTGGCACCTCTAAAGGATCGGAGACTCAGCTAACTCATGATTACTCAATTCTCATATATATATATATATATATATATATATATATATATATATATATATATATATATATATATATATATAATATGTGATTCAATCATGATTTCAATCGGATTGGTAGCAATGATTGGGATCATGAGTTGCCTAATGATTGTTGTATGAGGTTTTCATACTTGTATCTTTTGCTTATCATATATATATATATATAATAATTGCCTTTTCTGGTTATCATAATTAATGATGTGATTCATGAGTCGTAGTCTTTAATTTATGTGATTCATATATATGTCAATTTACAAAGGATGGAGTTGATGTTAGGCAGCTATTGTCCAATCGAGCAAGACCTTGTAAATATTTGAAATTAATTAGAATTCATAATGTAAAGTGTAACATCCCAATTTCTTTCAACTCGAATCACCAATTTATCATCGTTAATGAATAATGATGACAATAGGATAACAAATATGGTCCTCTTCGATCGACTTCACTAATCATGTACATGAGTCCTCTTGAGGCCCCCCAAATATATTTAGATAGTCTAGTAGGAGGTCCAATACGTATAAATGTGAAAATATTCTCATCTATATATAATATTAATTTGGGATAACAACACCTTCCACCGGTTTCACCATTTTTTCACAAAATCTCTTTTTTTTGTGGTAAAAAATAGGTTCATCTCTCAGAGGTAGCACACCATTTTACCATTCCACCACTTTGAGAAATAATTGTGTGTTTGGTCTTCCATGCATTGCACCAAAATTTAGACCAAATAATACAATAATAATATTGCACCATTTCACCAATTTTAGGAAATCGGATTTGATTTGGTCTCCCATAGCATTTCACCATACATGTCCCAAAACTGTTATAAATTTAATGTTTGTCGAATTTTATTATATTTTATTTCCTAAATATTTTATGAACTATGTATTTCAATTTAAATGTCTCGTCCTTTATTTTATCAATTAAAGTGTGTTTATTTAATCATTTTATTGTTGCTTATTATAGTTTATTAATTGCAATTAGCGTATTAGTTAAATACAAAAAATGAATTAAATCAACATTGATGCCAAAAAATTACAAATTAATTAAAAATAAGCATATTTATATTAATAAATGTTTTTGTTATTAATAAAAATGTATTTATATTTTATAAATTAATATAGTAATTAACACCAATGTATTTACAATAAATATGCTAATAAGTCAATAACTAGGTACAATTAGTTAAAGAGATTAAATTCTGATCAGCGGATCAGCCGATATTTAATATAACTCGGATTCTGCTAATTTTTTGACATATGGCACTCATAAGTCTTAACTCTTAATAAATCACGCTGATTATAATTAGGATTAAAGGGGTTATGGGTTATGTTAGGGTTTTTTTTTTTTTTTTTTTTCCAATTATTAGAATTTTTATTATATTTTTATTAAAACTATCCACGTGTCAATCATCATATGGTGTCCGATTTTCTTATTAAAACAGGATATCCGGTCTAAATTTGCACCCTTAGTTAAAATCCTTATTTTATATGCTAATTATGAAAATGGTGTTAATCACACAAAATCCTATTTTCACTTCTATATTTGGTAAAAGAAATAGGATTAGGAGAAAAAAAATAGAAAAATGGTGGATGGGTGGAAGATGAAAATTCCTTCACCAAAAAAATTAGTAGAAAAATAAAGCATCCGAACAACATCTTGTTGGACAGGCCAATATGAGAAGGGCTTTTTCGATACCTCAGGGTTTTTAACGAAACGAAATAAAATTTAGGTATATAGTGATATGGGTTGAAGGCTAAAAACACTTAAATTAGGTGAAAAAATGCCGATATAAAGACCGATAGGAGATGCTTATTACTTAATTAAAAGGATATTATAAAAACCAAAACTCACATTATATAGTTGGATATGTTAAAAGGGAAAATTGGTTGTAAGTCCATTAAAAACTATTTTGTAGAGCTAATCATCAGCTCGGATATCTTGAATTTGTCATAAAAGTCCCGTCGGACAACGTAGTTGAACAACTCAGAATGAAAATAGACAGATTAGTTGGATAACTTATACTGAAAATGAACAACTTAGTTGCATAATTTTAACTGAAAATAGACATCTTAGATTGAACCGATGACTGAGATCGATGAGAATAACCTTTTCCGGTGACATGGTTGACAAAAATTAGGCGGCCTCAGCAGGGGACTGGAGGGAGAGGCGGAGGAGTGGAAAAAACGTTATATTTTTTGAAATGTGGTTTTGAAGATGGATGAGGTGCATGAAAATAACATATTTTCATTCTAATTAACTAAGAGTCAGTTTGACTAAGCTTATTTTAACAATTGATAAACTCTCACATATCTGTTAAGTTATTTTAATAGCTGGAAAGTTGTTACGTCTTGATGAATTTTTGAAGTGTTTGGATAATAAGTTTATAAGTTATTTTTACAGTTTTTAAGATTTAAAAAAAAATATATGTTTTTTTTGCTCTCCAAAAATTTATTTTTTGAAATTTTAAGATATTTTCTAAAAAATGTACCAAACACTTTAAAAGAACTTATAATCCTTTAAACATCTTATATACTATTTTTACCAGTTTATAAGTTTAGCCAAACACCCTCTAAGTTCTCTGATTTTAGCAAAATGGAAAAATAAAACTCATATAAAGACATAATTTTTTTTTCTCCGAGTCCATGAATCGAAAACCAATGCATGGACCGCAACCTTTATATCCTACTGGCCGTGGCGCAAAAGAATTTCAATCGTAACACGAATAAAGCAAAGGGTCGTTCGTGGTCTACAAAACTTCCGGAACTCGGTTCATACTTTCATTTTTCAGCCTAGTAACTTATAGAAAAATTAGAACACAACTAGTACTCTTATAATAAATAGTTCTTTAAATAATGGGATGTTTTTATCAATTTTTTTCCGTGTTAAGACCTATTTTGAAATGGAAGTTTTTGGTACTATTAGATTAGATTATAAGTGCACCTTGCTTATAAGCTATAAGTCATAGGCTGTCTCTACTAGGTGGTTAGCACAAGTCAACGGGAGGATCTAATTCTGGTCTGATACAACAGAATTGTCAAACATAACTTTGGATCTTGGTCTTGTTTGAAATAGGGTTTTTGGCACTTTGCACCCTTGAATTAGACCATTTTGGCACTTTGCACCCTTAAATTGCAAAATTAGCAGATTGCACCATTTAAATATAAATTGTTTGCCACTTTGCACCCCAAATCATTTTTTTGCTTAGAAAAATTACCTGCAACTTGTTGAAAACCTGAAAGATGGGCAAATTCGCAATTCTCTAATTATCTATCCTCTTCCCCCAATTCTTAATCATTGTTCCACCATTTTTATATTTCGTCCTATTAATAAAAAAAAATCATAAATTCTTCTTACCCGTTCTATTTGCCATCATATGTAAATTCTGAACTAAAACTCAAGAATGGTTGGAATATATAGATAAGAGTTCGATAATATACCTTAAAAAAATCAAGTTTTAATCCATGGTAACGCTATTTTCTTTTAATAATTTTGTTGATCCAAACTATTCAATGGGAGCACAAAAATCTTTCCATCATGAAACTAATAGACACCACCTTTCTACCACCAAATAAACTTTTCAGTAGCCTTATTTTGTCATTTGACTATTCAAAAAAAAATTGAGGGTTCGGCCTAAGATTTCCAGTTACATTATTTTTCATACTCAAAAGAAAAAAAGTGATTTACTATTATTGTTTAGTGTTTATACCGATTTTACCATTGGAAGAAATGGCTAAAAGATTTTAGGATTTTTTGATTGAAGGGATGAAAGATAAAAATGGTGGAAATGTGATTAAGAATTGAGGGAAGATGATAGATAATAAGAAAATTATGAATTTGCCCATCTTCCAGGTTTGCAGCAAGTTGCATGTAAGTTTTCTAAGTCAAAAGTGATTTGGGGTGCAAAGTGTCAAACAAATGTTTAAAAGGTGCAATCTGCCAATTTTGCATTATAAGGGTGCAAAGTGCCAAAATGGTGTAATTTAAAGGTGCAAAGTGCCAAAAATCATTTGAAATAAGATGCTTTTAGGGGCAAAATGGTCTTTCAATCCAATCTATATAAATCCAAGCCTTGTTTAACTACCAAAATTAAACAAGAATCAAAGGGTCTGCAGGAAGGTTACATGTGTAAAGATCTTTATAATGTAATTAGAAGAAAGCATGTTCACAAGTTAAAAGAAACTCCAAAATAGAAACAATTTAGTAATGAGAGCATGAATTAAAGAGCAAGACTGGGGCCTTTCTTATTATAGTGGGAAATTAATTATTTTAATTTATATGGGGAATATGATAATCTCACCCATGTGCTTCCATTTTAATCCAAATTAATTTTCATTATTCAAAATGGCATGTTCCACAACTTTTCCCCTAATCCAAATACCATGTATTTGCCTACTTTTTGTTTCTATATATTTTCTTATTATTTCTACTCATTTTTCTTTTATATGATTGAAGGTTTAATTAATGATGATAACTCTGATTATATATATAGATTTCATGTTTGCATCTAATTTGTTGAAGGGAGTGGCTAAAACAAATACCATTTTTCCTCACTTTAATACCACTAACATAAAAAATAAAAAAATAAAAAATAGGTAATAACATTATTACCCTTAATAAAATAAAAAATAGATAATGACATTATTACCCTTAATAAAAATCAATACCACACACAAAATTTGGGTGGTATTATTTTATTAAGGGTATTAATATCATTATCTATTTATTATATAATTTTTATGTTGGTGGTATTGAAGTGAGGAAAAACGGTATTTGTTTTAGCCGCTCCTTTTGTTGAAAGCATATAAGCATTAACCGGGAGTGCGTGAGTACCTTAATATCTAAGCCAAAGTATATATATATAAACAAAAAAGAAAAAAAAAATAGAAATGAAAAGGTTAATTGGGTAGCATGTGAGGGGGGCACAATGCATTGTCTTTTAGTTATAAAAATTAATTGTTGGTACTACCTAACACATAGCCCAGTCACACACTTAAACACTTTATGTGGTTAAGTTAAAATGGGTTTGGATATTCATTCAAGTATTCACACTAAAAATACTAACTGTCTAATCCAGATTCGGACAAGGAATATATATAATGCAAGAAACTAATCATCAAGATACATATATATATATATATATATATACATATCATTGTGACAAGAATTATATATACCTGAACAAGGACAAACCTAGCTAATCCAATAATTCAATTAACTCATGCACCCGTCACTAAGACCGGCAATTGAGCCGGGCCTATACAAAATCCGATTGTTCGTCCCAATTTTATTTTAACCGAGCCTAACTTACTATGAACCGGGCCTAGTTTGAGTTATTTTGTTAAACCCAATTCATTTACAAGTCGAGTTTGAGCCTGATGTGGCTCAACCCGAATAAGACCCGACCGATTAAGTTAATAAGTAAATAAATAATTTATTTACCATTTTAGGCACAACATCTAGAAATAGTTAGGAGGACATCTTGAAATGCTTCTAGTTGTTTTATGTGTCTTTATTTTGGACTCTGATGCGTCATATTAATTATTTAAGGATTAAACAGTTGCAACGTCAAACTTCATCTGTTTTAAGGAACAAACTATTGTTTTTGTTTTACTATGGGACTCTAGTTTTGATCTTATTTTACTCTTCATGAATATTCTAGATTTTCCTCATTGGTTTTGAAAGGGTTTTGTTTTTTGAACACATCAACTGCAAAATTGTAAAATATGTAATTGTTCGATACAAGTCCGATATAAACTCGAAGCCCGAAAAAAACCGAGTTTGCATGAGCCTATATATAGTAATGATACCCAATAGTATATGAACTTGAGCATATAGATGTGAGTTCAAACTCAAGCTAGACTCACATGACCCAATTGACCGCTCTACCCGTAACCCAACCCTCTTGGAAGGTAGAATTTAATCATTTATCATAAGAAACAAAGTATGTTTGAAAAAACAAAATCTATCTAGATTGGCAAATAGTTGAAAAAAGAAAAATAGATTTTTATATATCCAAAAAATAAAAGGTGAGGAAATCTTATGGTGCTGGCAAGTGGCAAGGACATAGAAATCTGGTTCAGCTAGGCCTTAAGTTACCTTTGTTGATTCTTGATTCCGAGGTCTAGGCATCACTCAACATTACACACCCAGTCAAAAGTCACCACCATGTGGTCTCAAAAGTGATATTTTTCAGCCCAAAAATGCTCAAAAGGATTCATATTAATCCTATTTTAAAAAAAACATGAAAAGTTGATGCATCCCATATTTAGGGGAAAATGTTTCATTACAAAGTCTGTCAACAAACAGGAATTTCCAATTCTGATTCAAACTTATGTCTCATATTCATATATATATTGAATTTAATTGTTTGTTGATTAAGAACCTTTTTTTCTTCAACTTTGTAATTACCAAGACATTCAAACTATAGCTAAAGACTATTAAATATATGATTTTTATATAATTAACTTTGTAATTTGATCCATATTTTTTCAAATATGAGCATGTGCAAAAGGCGAATCCAACCACTAACTAGGAAGATGCACCTAATTAGTAGCATCAATAGCTCACCCTTATTACACTACGTATTGACCATCTTATTCAATCTTGACATATTATACCAAATCCTTGTCTAATATTTTTTTTAAGTTATCTACACATTTTTATCCCTAAACGCACGTACCATCTCTTAATATTTAAATATTCAGTAAATGTTGATCCTTTTATAAAACTAAAAGAAAACAATGTAGGGAGAAGTGATAATATATTATTTAGTATCTTTAAATGTACAAAATACGTTATATTGCACCCATTTTATATGTGTAGAAAAGCTACCCAAAAGTTACGGGTTACAAGATCTTAATGATCAACAATGGTGGATGTAATGGCGTTAACAGAGAGTCTGATGGTGGTCATCCATAACCTTCAAGAATTCATAACAATCTCCTTTGATCTTAAAATCTCTTATGTATATTAATGGATTAAGATTTCATTTGATAGATCTTCTTTCCAAGATAATTGTGTCCTTCCAAGATTTTTCATCTCAAATTATATCACCAAATACACTACAAGAAAAAGTTGCATTAGTGACATTGTGACAAACGCATAAGTTGTCACTTAATGCACACATTAAGTGACAACATCTTTTTATTGTCACTAATAACTCTTTTTGTTGTCACTTAATCCTTATTTATTGTCACTATAGAGCATTAGCGACACCCCGTTAGTGACAAGCATAGTGACAACACTTTTTGCCTAACTATTTGAAAAATAGGTGTTGTCACTCAAAAGATTTTTTTTTTGTAGTGATAATTGATTTGTCGTTGTGAATTCTCCGCGAGTCTTGTTGGGTGCTAAATACCAACACGCAAGTGCACGTATCGCAAACAAGTAATAAAGTGGACTCGTGAGAGTCGGATGTCGATCCCACAGGGAATACGCAAATTACCTAATCCTAAGTACCAAATTCTAACAATTATGATTTTTATCCAGCCTACGCAAGTTTGTCAAATTAAATTAATTAAACAACTAAACTAATTAAGAAAGCAAATAACACGGGAAAATATCAATTAAAACGGACCTAGGATTTTATCTTCCCCCTATGCAAGAATTGCTCACCCAAAACCCCTCAATTATGAAATATATGATTCATGATTATTAACCCGAGACACTAATTTACTCATAACCCGCTGTCGCGTGTATTATGAGTCTATTATTCATAAACGATTCACTATATGTCTATGTGTTGGGTGCTAAATACCAACACGCAAGTGCACGTATCGCAAACAAGTAGTAAAAGTGGACTCGTGAGAGTCGGATGTCGATCCCACAGGGAATACGCAAATTATCTAATCCTAAGTACCAAATTCTAACAATTACGATTTTTATCCAGCCTACGCAAGTTTGTCAAATAAAATCAATCAAACAATTAAACTAATTATGAAAGCAATTAAACACGAGAAAATATCAATAAAAACGGACCTAGGATTTTATCTTCCCCCTATGCAAGAATCGCTCACCCAAAACCCCTCAATTATGAAATATATGATTCATGATTATTAACCCGAGACACTAATTTACTCATAACCCGCTGTCGCGTGTATTATGAGTCTATTATTCATAAACGATTCACTATATGTCTATGCAAACCAATTATGAATAAAGCATTAACTAACAAGTCTCGTAAATGGCTACCTAAGGTGATATCTGTATGTCTACGACACCACATGCAATTGACACACTCATCCGGTGAAAACTACTCGAAGGCTCTTCTACTCACCGTCTAATTATCAAAATAGCTCTGTCGAGTCAATCCCAATAATCACAGATAAAGCACATAAATTGATCAAGTTCATGCACTAACAATCATATCAAGTAGAAGAAATAATCATAAAATCATAATTGCATAATCTCAAGAAAACGGGTTCACAATCCCCACATAGGGTTCCAACAAAATCCTAGATTAAAAACTTAGCTACGCATAACGAAAAACATAATAAAAGTAATAAAAATCATAAAAGCTATAAATAAAAGTCAAAGAGGGGAACTAGGATGAAGATTCGTCAAGTCTTCGTCTTCGTTCTTGTGCTCCTTGATCACGTGTAGAAAGATGAAAAATAAAAACCTAAAGATTAAAGATAAAAGGTAAAAGATATCTCTAATTGAGTGCTTGTGGCCTTTAAATAGGGTGCAAAACTATAATAGGGCGGGTTTCCTTGTGTAATTAGGATTCCTTCACTGCGCCAATTCGACCATCCGGACGGCCGTGTGAGATTAAACTCTAAAATCCGCACGGCCGCGCGGGCTTTAATTCTGCAGAAAATCTGATTTTTTCACTTTTGGCCCACTTTTTCTCTGAATTTGCAGTTTTCACCCCAAAAGTTGTCAATTCTCCAATTTGCACCTAAAATACAAATAATAGCCATTTTAAGCACCAATTATCATAAAAACACACCAAAAGCTCCAATTAAAAGGTATAATTAAGTGTATAAATATACACTTAACACACCCCCAAACTTGAACTTTTGCTTGTCCTCAAGTAAAATCGAATTAAGAACACAAAACAAAACCATACATCTCATTACATAGATTGATGGGTCAACTTCGCGTTTTCAGAACTTGCAATTATGATGACAATTCATAGGTATTCGCAAGCTTAACATTCAACGGCACTTAGTCACTCACTATTACCAAAAACCACAAATCATACAATTGCTTCAAGTATCCAATATTTGCAAGTTAAAGATAGAAAGAATTTATACTTACATGCATATATTTGACTCCAAATACTCACCAAATTATTCTACTCAACTAATATTGAACAATAAGCTCTTGGGATCATTGGGACTTTGTGGCTTTCAATTGTTAGGCTCTTTGGTCCGAGGTAGGTAATATGGGAATGTGTGGCTAATTTTCTTGAATTGAGGTGATTACGCCAAAAATTTAACGATAGGCGTTTGAAACAATGAATTCACCTCTAGGGACTTAAATAAACTCGATTCTCCAAAATTCACACGTCAACACTTTTGCCTTTGAGGCAATGACTCGAGTTTTCAACACAATTCAACAACTAGTCCTTATTTCTCCCTTATAATCTATTCTTCTTCTTCTTCTATTTTTTTTTTTTTTTTTTTTTTTTTTTTTTTTTTTTTTTTTTTCGAATCGAAGAACTTAGATATATATATACGAAGATGCACATATATATATCTAATTTTTTTTTTTTTTTTTTTTTTTTTTTTTTTTTAATCGAAGAAGAAGAAAGATCTTATACGAATTTTTCGACCGACCTCCAAGGGATGATTATTCAGAAATCTCCACTTTTCTACCTTCTACACATTGGCTAAAAGAAAGAACACCTTTTCTCCGAGGCTCAAATCAAGGTTCTAAGGATAATTTGACAAAAAGGGTAGGCTTGAAAGGCTCAAACGGTTCAAAGAAGGCCCAAATCATATCCCAAATCACTTACTACCCAACACTTCGTATCATAAATGTCCTAAGGTGAGATTTAAAACCGAACAAAGCATGATTTAGCACAAATAAATTCCAAATTTAAAATACAAAACATTCAACCAAAGCAATGCATAAGGTGTGATTCCTAGCAATAATTCACTTCTACGTTCCGTTGAATCGAAAGCTAAACAAATACCAACTCCTTATCAAATAAAGCAAGCAATTTCATCATCAAACATTGGCCATCTCCCATCATCATAATTCATCGATGCGTCGAACCAAAAATTTTTTTATTATTTTTTTTTTTTTTTTTCGAATAATAAAACGATAACTAAAGCAAAAAAAATAACGCAAGCAAACTAACAAACAAGCAAAACACAAATATAACCACCCCCAAACTTAAAATTCACATTGCCCTCAATGTGATTCGCCCAAAGTTTAAGGATAGAAAACACCTGTCTAAGCGTCGGGACCATCGTCGTGTGAGGTGCCCTACTCGTCACGTTCTCGTTTCCCCATAATTTGAGGATGCTGGTGGAGGAGCTTTGGAGTGAATTGGTGTGCAAAATTTCCCCCAAACTTGACTTGGGCACTTCGTCGAACACCTTGTGGGCGTTCTTGGTGGAATGGGTTTTTTCGAGAAAATTGCACCGTTCTTGAATCTCCCTGCGCAAATCAACAACAAACCACCTTGATTACGTAGTATATGTGTGTAGTTGGTAAATTTTCGGTGAAATTTGTCAAAGAAAAGGGAAAATTTCGAAAAAGGAAGACGAGGGTTCGAATTGGGGGAGAGAGGGGATTTGGGAATTATGGAAATTGTTTTTTTTTTTTTTTTTTTTTTTTTTTTTTTTTTTTCCCGCACGGCCGTGCGAAATTTAGGTGAAAAATCCGCACGGCCGTGCCATTTTCCAATTTTTGGGCAGTAGCTCTTCATATTTCGCACGGCCGTGCGAGATTTAAGTGTAAAATCCGCACGGCCGTGCCCTTTTCCTATTTTGGGCAGTAGCTTCCCCGAAATTTCACACGGCCGTGTGAGATTCCTGCCCTTTTCTTGCACGGCCGTGTGAATAATTGCAATTAGGTCCCTGCAAAATAAAAACTTCCTATTAGTGCCCCTAAAACTTTTTTTTTTTTTTTTTTTTTTTTTTTCAAAGCTGGAATAAAATAAGAGCAAACACTAACAAGTTAAATAAATAAAAACACAAATAATAAAATAAAAAAAATAAAAGAAAAGAAAAGAAAAACGAAAGCTCGGGTTGCCTCCCGAGAAGCGCTAAGTTTATAGTCTTCAGCCAGACGTTGTTCCTCTTCTTCAATTCCTTAGCTTTTGAACCCATCTCCTAACTTCCTTTTGGAGAAAGTCTTGAATAAATGGGTTGATCCGATTCTTCTTTCGACTGGTTCGCTTAGGACTGCCCTTGAATTTATTTTTCTTGATGTCATGAGGCTTGCCAACATCGTCTTTTATCACGGTGTTTTGAGTAGGTGTTGTAACCAACTCAACCTTTTTCTTATGTTCTCCTACATGCACATTAGTATCCACAAAAAAATTTAAATCATGTAATTTAACAGGAAAAAGTTTAGAATCACTTACCTCATCAAGAAGATAACATCCATTAGCCGTAATAGGCTTTTCATCCACCCGGTACACCTTGAAGATCACTGTTTCTTCCCCCACACTCATTCTTAGCTCTCTCTTTCCTACATCAATAATTGACCTACCGGTTGCTAAGAAGGGGCGTCCTAAGATAAGGGGAATATTTTCATCTTCCTCTATGTCTAGTACTAGAAAATCGGCCGGGAGTATGAACTTATCTACCTTGACCAATACATCCTCCACTATACCTAAAGGGTGAGTAAAAGATCTATCGGCTAGCTGCAAGGTCACGGAAGTAGGCTTAATTTCTCCTAAATTCAATTTCTCATAAATTGATAAAGGCATTAAATTTACGCTCGCCCCTTGATCACACAACGCCCGCCCAAAATACCTAGTACCTATTGTGCATGGAATGGTACAACTGCCCGGATCTCTAAGCTTCGGTGGAATTTTATTTGCAAGGATAGCACTACTTTGCTCATTGAGGTCTATGATTGCTGCACACTCCGGAAGCCTCATCTTCTTCGATACAAGTTCCTTTATAAACTTAACCCAATTCGGCATATGCTTAAGTGCCTCAACAAAAGGAATATTAACATGCAATTTTTTAAGATAATCCAAAAATGACTGAAATTGCATATCAAGCTTAGAGTTTTGAAAACGTTGAGGGAAAGGTACCTTGGGAGTAGGTTCACTTACTGTGATCTTTGTGTTGCTTGGCCCGACCTCGGTTTTTTCCTTGGGCTCCTCTACAATAGGCGGTGGTGCAACGGACTTTTTAGGAACTTCTTCTAATTGCCTCCCATTTCGCAAACTCACAGCATTGCACTGCTCGATGTTGCTCTTTCGAGGATCTTCCGTATTCGACGGCAGTGCTTCCGACGGCCTCGCGTTTAGTTGGGTTGCAAGTTGCCCCATTTGTGTCTCAAGGTTCCGAATGGATGCTTGAGTCGCCGTCATGAATTTTGCTAAGATGTCAGCGAGGTCAACTCCTTGGGGTGGAGCTTGAGGTGGTGCTTGCCTTTGTCCTTGCTGATTTCCTCCCCATCCAAAGTTGGGGTGATCCTTCCATCCGGGATTGCACGTGTTGGGGTACGGGTTCCTCTGTTGTCGGTTGGTGTCATGCACATAATTCAGAGACTCCGTTTCTTCTATGCGTTGGTCGGGAACTTGGACTGCGTGGACTTGCTGAGCCTGCAAAGCCGCTACTTGCTTCGATAGCTTCTCCAATTGGGCCGTGATTGCAGTGACTCCGTCTAACTCCAAAATTCCTCCCGTCTTTATGGCTCCGCTATTTGACCGGTCCGATGCCCGCATGTATTTATTCCTAGCGATTCGCTCCAAAAGTTCGTAAGCTTCGTCATATGTCAAGCTCATGTACATACCACCAGCTGCTGAATCGAGCACCGTTCTCGAATTATCTTGCAATCCATCATAAAATATTTGAAGTTGCCGCCACTCTTGAAGACCGTGATTCGGGCATCTCCGAATTAATTGTTTGAATCGCTCCCACGTCTCGAACAACGCTTCACCGGCTTCTTGTAAGAAGTTTTGTATTTCTCTCCGGATTCTCTCCGTTTTGGTTGGGGAGTTGTACGTATTCATGAAGAGCTGTGCTAGCTGGGGCCAA
Source organism: Erythranthe guttata (assembly GCF_056151865.1). NCBI lineage: Eukaryota > Viridiplantae > Streptophyta > Magnoliopsida > Lamiales > Phrymaceae > Erythranthe > Erythranthe guttata. The sequence continues at coordinate 7,395,129 of NC_142543.1, read as the reverse complement.
GACGAGATGGAATGCGGTGCACGAGTTTGTAGCCATTCTCTTGCGGCTCCTTGGAGAGAGTGCTTGAAGAGGCGGAGCTGCAGTGCTTCCGGCGACACTCCGTTCATCTTATGCGAATCACACGTTTCGAGGAAGTTGACCAAGTGGAGATGCGGATCTTCATGAGCTAATCCGCTGAATAACCCATTGTTTTGGAGCATAGTAAGTAGTCCCGCTTGAATTTCGAAATTGTTGGCTTCAATGGGGGGCTGCTGGATGCTTGATTGAAACCCATTGAGTGTTGGAACGGTGTACTCATGCAATGCTCGTTGACGAGGTGGTGGATTAATTAGCTGACGTTGCTCTTGCTCGTTGACGATCTCTCCTGCCGCATTCGGTAAGCGCCCTTGGTCATCTCCCCTACGATTATTCTCTTCTTCCATTCGCATAAAAAGTACCTAAACAAAAATAATAAAAATAAAATAAGCAAATAAAATTATAAAATAAAATAAATAAAACGGCTGAAGTAAGAAAAATTGCTTAAATTTGATATTAGAATAAATAGATAATATAGTCGTATTCCCCGGCAACGGCGCCAAAAACTTGTTGGGTGCTAAATACCAACACGCAAGTGCACGTATCGCAAACAAGTAGTAAAAGTGGACTCGTGAGAGTCGGATGTCGATCCCACAGGGAATACGCAAATTATCTAATCCTAAGTACCAAATTCTAACAATTACGATTTTTATCCAGCCTACGCAAGTTTGTCAAATAAAATCAATCAAACAATTAAACTAATTATGAAAGCAATTAAACACGAGAAAATATCAATAAAAACGGACCTAGGATTTTATCTTCCCCCTATGCAAGAATCGCTCACCCAAAACCCCTCAATTATGAAATATATGATTCATGATTATTAACCCGAGACACTAATTTACTCATAACCCGCTGTCGCGTGTATTATGAGTCTATTATTCATAAACGATTCACTATATGTCTATGCAAACCAATTATGAATAAAGCATTAACTAACAAGTCTCGTAAATGGCTACCTAAGGTGATATCTGTATGTCTACGACACCACATGCAATTGACACACTCATCCGGTGAAAACTACTCGAAGGCTCTTCTACTCACCGTCTAATTATCAAAATAGCTCTGTCGAGTCAATCCCAATAATCACAGATAAAGCACATAAATTGATCAAGTTCATGCACTAACAATCATATCAAGTAGAAGAAATAATCATAAAATCATAATTGCATAATCTCAAGAAAACGGGTTCACAATCCCCACATAGGGTTCCAACAAAATCCTAGATTAAAAACTTAGCTACGCATAACGAAAAACATAATAAAAGTAATAAAAATCATAAAAGCTATAAATAAAAGTCAAAGAGGGGAACTAGGATGAAGATTCGTCAAGTCTTCGTCTTCGTTCTTGTGCTCCTTGATCACGTGTAGAAAGATGAAAAATAAAAACCTAAAGATTAAAGATAAAAGGTAAAAGATATCTCTAATTGAGTGCTTGTGGCCTTTAAATAGGGTGCAAAACTATAATAGGGCGGGTTTCCTTGTGTAATTAGGATTCCTTCACTGCGCCAATTCGACCATCCGGACGGCCGTGTGAGATTAAACTCTAAAATCCGCACGGCCGCGCGGGCTTTAATTCTGCAGAAAATCTGATTTTTTCACTTTTGGCCCACTTTTTCTCTGAATTTGCAGTTTTCACCCCAAAAGTTGTCAATTCTCCAATTTGCACCTAAAATACAAATAATAGCCATTTTAAGCACCAATTATCATAAAAACACACCAAAAGCTCCAATTAAAAGGTATAATTAAGTGTATAAATATACACTTAACACTATGCAAACCAATTATGAATAAAGCATTAACTAACAAGTCTCGTAAATGGCTACCTAAGGTGATATCTGTATGTCTACGACACCACATGCAATTGACACACTCATCCGGTGAAAACTACTCGAAGGTTCTTCTACTTACCGTCTAATTATCAAAATAGCTCTGTCGAGTCAATCCCAATAATCACAGATAAAGCACATAAATTGATCAAGTTCATGCACTAACAATCATATCAAGTAGAAGAAATAATCATAAAATCATAATTGCATAATCTCAAGAAAACGGGTTCACAATCCCCACATAGGGTTCCAACAAAATCCTAGATTAAAAACTTAGCTACGCATAACGAAAAACATAATAAAAGTAATAAAAATCATAAAAGCTATAAATAAAAGTCAAAGAGGGGAACTAGGATGAAGATTCGTCAAGTCTTCGTCTTCGTTCTTGTGCTCCTTGATCACGTGTAGAAAGATGAAAAATAAAAACCTAAAGATTAAAGATAAAAGGTAAAAGATCCATCTAATTGTGTGCTCTTGGCCTTTAAATAGGGTACAAAAATATAATAGGGCGGGTTTCCTTGTGTAATTAAAATTCCTTCACTGCGCCTTCACGTCCACCCGGACGGCCGTGTGAGATTGAGAACTAAAATCCGCACGGCCGTGCGGTCTTTTAATTCTCCAGAATTCTGCTTTTTTCACTTTTGGCCCACTTTTTCTCCGAAATTGCAGTTTTCACCCCAAAAGTTGTCAATTCTCCAATTTGCACCTAAAATACAAATAATAGCCATTTTAAGCACCAATTATCATTAAAAACACACCAAAAGCTCCAATTAAAAGGTACAATTAAGTGTATAAATATACACTTAACACACCCCCAAACTTGAACTTTTGCTTGTCCTCAAGTAAAATCAAATAAAATAGCACAAAACAAAACCATACATCTCATTACATAGATCGATGGGTCAACTTCGCGTTTTCAGAACTTGCAATTATGATGACAATTCATAGGTATTCGCAAGCTTAACATTCAACGGCACTTAGTCACTCACTATTACCAAAAACCACAAATCATACAATTGCTTCAAGTATCCAATATTTGCAAGTTAAAAATAGCGAAAATTTATACTTACATGCATATATTTGACTCCAAATACTCACCAAATTATTCTACTCAACTAATATTGAACAATAAGCTATTGGGATCATTGGGACTTTGTGGCTTTCAATTGTTAGGCTCTTTAGTTCGGGGTAGGTAATATGGGTATGTGTGGCTAATTTTCTTGAATTTAGGTGATTACGCCAAAATTTGAAAGATAGGCGTTTGAAACAAGGAATTCACCTCTAGGGACTTTAATAAACTCGATTCTCCAAAATTCACACGTCAACACTTTTGCCTTGAGGCAATGACTCGAGTTTTCAACACAATTCATCCACTAGTCCTTATTTCTCCCTTCTAATCTATTCTTCTTCTTCGTTTTCTTTTTTTTTTTTTTTTTTTTTTTTTTTTTTTTTTTTTTCGAATCGAGGAATTTAGATATATATATAAAGATGCACATATATATCTATTTCTCTTTTTATCTATTTTTTTTTTTTTTTTTTTTTTCGAAGAAGAAGAAGAAAGATCTTATAAAACATTTCGACCGAAATCCAAGGGATAATTATTCAAAAATCTCCACTTTTCTACCTTCTACATATTGGCTAAAAGAAAGAACACCTTTTCTCTCCGAGGCTCAAATCAAGGTTCTAAGGATAAAAATTTAAAGGTAGGCTTGAAAGGCTCAAACGGTTCAAAGAAGGCCCAAATCATATCCCAAATCACTTACTACCCAACACTTCGTTTCATAAATGTCCTAAGGTGAGATTTAAAACCGAACAAAGCATGATTTAGCACAAATAAATTCCAAATTTAAAATGCAAAACATTCAACCAAAGCAATGCACAAGGTGTGATTCCTAGCAATAATTCACTTCTACGTTCCGTTGAATCGAAAGCTAAACAAATATCTACTCCTTAAAAGCATAAAACAAGTAGTCTCATCATCAAACATTGACCATCTCTCATCATCATAATTCATCGATGCAACGAAAACAAAACTAAAGCATGCAAACGAAAACAAATAAAGCGCACATAAACGAAAACAAGTAGTTAACACCCCCAAACTTAAAATTCACATTGCCCTCAATGTGATTCGCCCGGAGTTTAAGGATAGAAAACACCTGTTTAAATGTCAGGACCACCGTCGGGTTGCTCACCAACTCCACCGTGCGCATGAGCATTAGAATTGTGAGAATTGTGGGCTGGAAAACCTTGTTAATCGGCCCCATTTTTTTTTTTTTTTTTTAATTTTAATTTTTTTTTTTTTTTTTTTTTTTTTTTTTTTTCGGACGGCCGTGCGGAATTTAGGCCTGCAATCCGCACGGCCGTGCCAAAAGCCGGATTTGGGCAGTAGCCCCTTCGAATCTCAGACGGCCGTGCGAGATTTTGGCCTAAAATCCGCACGGCCGTGCCAAAAGCTGGTTTTGGGCAGTAGCCTCCCCGAAGTTTCACACGGCCGTGTGAGATTTCGCCCTCTTTCTTGCACGGCCGTGTCAATAATTGCATTTCGGTCCCTGCAAAATAAAAACTTCTTATTAGTGCCCCTGAAACTTTTTTTTTTTTTTTTTTTTTTTTAAAAAAAAAAAAAAAAAAAAAAAAAACTAACACTAACAAGATAAATAAATAAAAACAAAAGAAAATAAAATAAAAGAACGAAAAACGAAAGCTCGGGTTGCCTCCCGAGAAGCGCTAAGTTTACAGTCTTCAGCCGGACGTTGTCTGCTTCTTTAATTCCTTAGCTTTTGAACCCATCTCCTAACTTCCTTTTGGAGAAAGTCTTGAATAAATGGGTTGATCCGATTCTTCTTTCGACTGGTTCGCTTAGGACTGCCCTTGAATTTATTCTTCTTGATGTCATGAGGCTTGCCAACATCGTCTTTTATCACGGTGTTTTGAGTAGGTGTTGTAACCAACTCAACATTTTTCTTATGTTCTCCTACATGCACATTAGTATCCACAAAAAAATTTAAATCATGTAATTTAACAGGAAAAAGTTTAGAATCACTTACCTCATCAAGAAGATAACATCCATTAGCCGTAATAGGCTTTTCATCCACCCGGTACACCTTGAAGATCACTGTTTCTTCCCCCACACTCATTCTTAGCTCTCTCTTTCCTACATCAATGATTGACCTACCGGTTGCTAAGAATGGGCGTCCTAAGATAAGGGGAATATTTTCATCTTCTTCTATGTTTAGTACTAGAAAATCGGCCGGGAGTATGAACTTATCTACCTTGACCAATACATCCTCCACTATACCTAAAGGGTGAGTAAAAGATCTATCGGCTAGCTGCAAGGTCACGGAAGTAGGCTTAATTTCTCCTAAATTCAATTTCTCATAAATTGATAAAGGCATTAAATTTACGCTCGCCCCTTGATCACACAACGCCCGCCCAAAATACCTAGTACCTATTGTGCATGGAATGGTACAACTGCCCGGATCTCTAAGCTTCGGTGGAATTTTATTTGCAAGGATAGCACTACTTTGCTCATTGAGGTCTATGATTGCTGCACACTCCGGAAGCCTCATCTTCTTCGATACAAGTTCCTTTATAAACTTAACCCAATTCGGCATATGCTTAAGTGCCTCAACAAAAGGAATATTAACATGCAATTTTTTAAGATAATCCAAAAATGACTGAAATTGCATATCAAGCTTAGAGTTTTGAAAACGTTGAGGGAAAGGTACCTTGGGAGTAGGTTCACTTACTGTGATCTTTGTGTTGCTTGGCCCGACCTCGGTTTTTTCCTTGGGCTCCTCTACAATAGGCGGTGGTGCAACGGACTTTTTAGGAACTTCTTCTAATTGCCTCCCATTTCGCAAACTCACAGCATTGCACTGCTCGATGTTGCTCTTTCGAGGATCTTCCGTATTCGACGGCAGTGCTCCCGACGGCCTCGCGTTTAGTTGGGTTGCAAGTTGCCCCATTTGTGTCTCAAGGTTCCGAATGGATGCTTGAGTCGCCGTCATGAATTTTGCTAAGATGTCAGCGAGGTCAACTCCTTGGGGTGGAGCTTGAGGTGGTGCTTGCCTTTGTCCTTGCTGATTTCCTCCCCATCCAAAGTTGGGGTGATCCTTCCATCCGGGATTGTACGTGTTGGGGTACGGGTTCCTCTGTTGTCGGTTGGTGTCATGCACATAATTCAGAGACTCCGTTTCTTCTATGCGTTGGTCGGGAACTTGGACTGCGTGGACTTGCTGAGCCTGCAAAGCCGCTACTTGCTTCGATAGCTTCTCCAATTGGGCCGTGATTGTGGTGACTCCATCTAACTCCAAAATTCCGCCCGTCTTGACTGCTCCGCTATTCGACCGGTCCGATGCTCGCATGTATTTATTCCTAGCGATTCGTTCCAAGAGCTCGTATGCTTCGTCGTAGGTCAAACTCATGTACATACCTCCAGCTGCCGAATCAAGCACGGTTCTCGAGTTGTCTTGCAATCCATCGTAAAATATTTGCAATTGGCGCCACTCTTGAAGTCCGTGATTCGGGCACCTCCTTACTAGCTGCTTGAACCGCTCCCACGTCTCGAATAATGCTTCACCGGCTTCTTGTATGAAATTTTGAATTTCTCTCCGGATTCTCTCAGTTTTTGTTGGGGAGTTGTACGTGTTCATGAAAAGTTGCGCTAGCTGGGCCCAAGACGAGATGGAGTGCGGTGCGCGAGTTTGCAACCATTCTCGGGCTGCTCCTTGTAGGGAGTGCTTGAACAGGCGGAGTTGCAGTGCTTCGGGTGTTACTCCGTTCATCTTGTGCGAGTCACACGTCTCGAGGAAGTTGACCAAGTGGAGGTGTGGGTCTTCATGAGCCAATCCGCTGAATAAACCATTGTTTTGAAGCATCGTGAGGAGTCCCGCTCGAATCTCGAAATTGTTGGCTTCAATGGGGGGCTGCTGAATGCTTGATTGGAACCCATTGAGTGTCGGGACGGTGTACTCATGTAATGCTCGTTGACGAGGTGGTGGATTAATGAGTTGTTGTTGCTCTTGCTCGTTGACGATATTTCTTGCCGCATTCGGTAGGTGCCCTTGGTCATCTCCCCTACGATTATTCTCTTCTTCCATTCGCATAAAAAGTACCTAAAACAAAAATAATAAAAATAAAATAAGCAAATAAAATAATTAAATAAAATAAATAAAACGGCTGAAGTAAGAAAAATTGCTTAAATTTGATATTAGGATAAATAAATAATTTAGCCGTATTCCCCGGCAACGGCGCCAAAAACTTGTTGGGTGCTAAATACCAACACGCAAGTGCACGTATCGCAAACAAGTAATAAAGTGGACTCGTGAGAGTCGGATGTCGATCCCACAGGGAATACGCAAATTACCTAATCCTAAGTACCAAATTCTAACAATTATGATTTTTATCCAGCCTACGCAAGTTTGTCAAATTAAATTAATTAAACAACTAAACTAATTAAGAAAGCAAATAACACGGGAAAATATCAATTAAAACGGACCTAGGATTTTATCTTCCCCCTATGCAAGAATTGCTCACCCAAAACCCCTCAATTATGAAATATATGATTCATGATTATTAACCCGAGACACTAATTTACTCATAACCCGCTGTCGCGTGTATTATGAGTCTATTATTCATAAACGATTCACTATATGTCTATGCAAACCAATTATGAATAAAGCATTAACTAACAAGTCTCGTAAATGGCTACCTAAGGTGATATCTGTATGTCTACGACACCACATGCAATTGACACACTCATCCGGTGAAAACTACTCGAAGGTTCTTCTACTTACCGTCTAATTATCAAAATAGCTCTGTCGAGTCAATCCCAATAATCACAGATAAAGCACATAAATTGATCAAGTTCATGCACTAACAATCATATCAAGTAGAAGAAATAATCATAAAATCATAATTGCATAATCTCAAGAAAACGGGTTCACAATCCCCACATAGGGTTCCAACAAAATCCTAGATTAAAAACTTAGCTACGCATAACGAAAAACATAATAAAAGTAATAAAAATCATAAAAGCTATAAATAAAAGTCAAAGAGGGGAACTAGGATGAAGATTCGTCAAGTCTTCGTCTTCGTTCTTGTGCTCCTTGATCACGTGTAGAAAGATGAAAAATAAAAACCTAAAGATTAAAGATAAAAGGTAAAAGATCCATCTAATTGTGTGCTCTTGGCCTTTAAATAGGGTGCAAAAATATAATAGGGCGGGTTTCCTTGTGTAATTAAAATTCCTTCACTGCGCCTTCACGTCCACCCGGACGGCCGTGTGAGATTGAGAACTAAAATCCGCACGGCCGTGCGGTCTTTTAATTCTCCAGAATTCTGCTTTTTTCACTTTTGGCCCACTTTTTCTCCGAAATTGCAGTTTTCACCCCAAAAGTTGTCAATTCTCCAATTTGCACCTAAAATACAAATAATAGCCATTTTAAGCACCAATTATCATTAAAAACACACCAAAAGCTCCAATTAAAAGGTACAATTAAGTGTATAAATATACACTTAACAAGTCTCCACAAGATTTAGGTCGTCCAAAACGATAATTAAAAATAAATTTATTTGATTATTTCTTTTGTAAACAAGATATTCACTAGGGTAACAATACCATATTCTTCAAGAATAATTTAATATTTAAATTGACCATTTTTTATAGAGTTTAACTCATTAGAACTTTTATTATATGCTCCAAATATTTTAAATTCTTCATTAATTTTATGATCCATATAGATACGAGGTACTTGCATCCAAATGATGCATCTCAAGTAATTTTGAATACCATAAATTGATTGCATCGAAAACATATTTTTTAAAGGTATTCAAATATACCGCAATAATTTTACCACTTTTATACTAAAGGCTTCAAAACTTTATGTATGTTGACTTCAAATTAAATGTACAATTCATTTCATTACTAATTTCAAATACTTATGATCAATTGGATTTGTAAATGCATACACCAATGACCAATTTGATGTCGACATCTATTAATTTTTTTTAAAATAATTGTACATATATTTATTCGATAACATCTTTAGTACTCCCCATATTTTGTTATAATCAATGAAGAGCTCACTATTTCACTTTTAATTCGGTATCAGATTCTCCGTAGAGAATATATTCATACAAATGAGGATTATAGCCTTTGTTGGTATGATTCTTCTAGAGATCCACATCTTTTCATGCATTATGTATTTTTCTCTTATAGAGAATTTTCTTTATTGCATCAATAAAGTTTTTCATAATACATTATGTCCTTGAGCTCATTATTTATTTCAATAAAAATGTCCTACATGGATAAAATGCGCGCTTTTTAGTTTCACAACATGGAGGGAGTATTGAGGACTACTTGTCCACTTTATTTTCAAACTCAATGTTAAAAAACTCAATTTGGTACATGAATATTCATTCGAAAAGAATTTTCAATTCTTTAAGATAGCATATCGGTAAAACAACAAAATTGAGAACTAATGGTCTCAAATGCCTCTCTTTTCACATAGAGAGCAAGCTAAACATGATTTATCTGCCAATCAACTCTTTATTGGCATATTGTGGTTCGATTCATAATGGTTTTGAGCAAGAGGAATGTGAGCGGCTAGGCTTTGGGGCTTCAAAACTCTGATCCCATGTCCTCCTTAATCTCTCTTATATACTTGGGTGTTTAAAATCCTAACGAGCTTAAATTGAACCTGATCCAATAAGCTATTAATATCTTTCTTTAAAGCCTCGTTTTTAATAAATGATTGCTCGAAAATTGTATTAATTACACATTTGTAACGAGCATAAAACTATCGTCAGTATGGGTGCCACTTGAAATTTTCCGATTTGTAAAGTTGGAAACTTCCGATCCAGTACACGTGCTAAATTGGGAAACTTTTCGAATTTAAAAAGTTCACCAAATTTCTGAAATATCTTTCTCACTATATATTGCAATCGGTAAAAAAAATTACAAATCTTAGATCCAATCATATTGGCCTCCAATTATTCAAATATTAACAACTAAATTCTCTTACCTCGTCGTGATCAAGGACCTCAATGACACGAGAAATGTGACCCTTAATGATTTAGGTGTAAGCTAGCCGTGGCTCACAACTCATTTTTATTCGAAAAACACATTGTTCTTGTATGGACTCCTCCCAAGAATCCTTATTACGAATCGAAATTTACGTCTAGCAACTACACATCATGATTCACTAGATACAAATGAAGTGTCTGTAATAACTGTGTGATATATTTAACTTACAGTACGATCTTTCCTACGCATATGTCCCGATTGAACTAGACGCACTGGTCCACGAAGAACTCTAATTTGTTCAATGACCGTGTGAACAATCTAGGTGATTTAATTTATTCGTGTGTGATTTAGAGAAACTTACTTCCCTAATACTTCAACTAAATCAGGTGATCTATATTTAGCATCATCACATAATATCTTAACTTTTAAAAGAAAAAAATATCATTCTTGTTTATAATTTATTTCCTACTCCAATTTTTTTAATTATTTTATTTATATTAAGAATTTAAAAACATAAATCCCCATTTCCATAAAATTAAATAATATATTAGAAAAAATCAAATAAAAACATGTGGAACATTATTATATTGGAAAAAAAACATATAGCTGATTAAAGGTAAAAGATATTAAAACAAAATAAGACTTCAAACAAAATTATTTTTCAGAGGTGAAAAATGACTACCATTAATGTTTATATTAAAATTTTGATAACCTAAATATCCATTCTAAATTTAAAAATTTAAAAATACATGTAGAGTTTTCAAAAAAAATGCTTCACCTTTTTATAGATGATTTCTTTTAATAAAATTCATTTTTTTTAAATAATGCAGTTAATATATTTAAAATAATATCTAGCATTTCATTTAGAATGTAATTAGATTTTAAATTAACATGCATATTACACAATATAAATAAATAAATAATAATGTATTTTTAGTTTTGAAGTATGGCTTTTCTTTGAATTATTTTTGAAAATTAAAACGATAAACATAAATAAATTTTGATTTTGATTTCAATTAAAACTAAAATAAAATAATTAATTAATGTGTATTTTTATTTATCTTACAGGTACAATAATAATAATAATAATAATAATAATAATAATAATAATAATAATAATAATAATAATAATAATAATAATAATAATAATAATAATAATAATAATAATAATAATAATAATAATAATAATAATAATAATAATAATAATAATAATAATAATAATAATAATAATAATAATAATAATAATAATAATAATAATAATAATAATAATAATAATAATAATAATAATAATAATAATAATAATAATAATAATAATAATAATAATAATAATAATAATAATAATAATAATAATAATAATAATAATAATAATAATAATAATAATAATAATAATAATAATAATAATAATAATAATAATAATAATAATAATAATAATAATAATAATAATAATAATAATAATAATAATAATAATACTAATAATAATAATAATAATAATAATAATAATAATAATAATAATAATACTAATAATAATAATAATACTAATAATAATAATAATAATAATAATAATAATAATAATAATAATAATAATAATAATAATAATAATAATAATAATAATAATAATAATAATAATAATAATAATAATAATAATAATAATAATAATAATAATAATAATAATAATAATAATAATAATAATAATAATAATAATAATAATAATAATAATAATAATAATAATAATAATAATAATAATAATAATAATAATAATAATAATAATAATAATAATAATAATAATAATAATAATAATAATAATAATAATAATAATAATAATAATAATAATAATAATAATAATAATAATAATAATAATAATAATAATAATAATAATAATAATAATAATAATAATAATAATAATAATAATAATAATAATAATAATAATAATAATAATAATAATTATTATTATAATAATAATAATAATAATAATAATAATGGTGGTGGTGGTGGTGGTGGTGGCGGTGGTGGTGGTGGTGGTGGTGGTGGTGGTGGTGGTGGTGGTGATGATGATGATAATAATACTGATATTGATATCGATACTGATACTGATACTACTACCGATATTAATATTGATGTTAATACTAATACACATACTGATACACATACACATATTGATACTGATACTGATACTGATACTGATACTGATACTGATACTGATACTGATACTAATAGTCATACCAATACTCATATAGATATTGATACTGATACTGATACTCATACTGATACTGATACTAAGACTGATGTAGTTATTGATAATGATATTAATACTGATAGTGATACTGATACTAATACTGATATTGATAGTAATACTAATACTGATACTAATACTAATATCATATTAATACTAATACTAATACTTATACTAATACTAATACTAATACTAATATTAATATTGATACTAATATTAATACTACTACTGATACTGATATTGATACTGATATTGATATTGATACTGATATTGATACTGATACTAATAGTATTACTAATACTAATACTGATACTAATACTAATATTAATACTAATACTAAGGGCTCGTTCGGTTACCGGGATCGGATTAATATGGATTGGATTGGATTGGATTAACTCCCTACTGACTAATTAATTAGTCGATTAGTAGGATGTTCGGTTGCTTGGATTAGATCTACAATTAAATCTGTTAAAATCTGGTAATAAATGTGATTTGTCCATAATATCCCCAACTTAGCAATTATCCTGCTATAATTCGTAAAATTTATAACATCAGCTACTATCTTTTTCATAACATCAATGCAACTGAGCAATAGCAAAAATTATATTTTACTTTGTTATATTAAACTCTATAAATTTTCCAATTCCAAATCATTGCTACCTATGAACAAAAACAAAAAAAATCTGAAGTCAATAAAATAAATTTCAAGAAATTACCAATTAAAATGGCCTACAGCCGTTCTTCTCTTCAAGACTTTTCTTACTTTGATTAATGAGGTGAATATAAAAAGTGGGTTAGGGTTTTGTTTCTTCCAAGATTTAATAGAATATGGTGAATATACGTAACTTTATTCTAGGGTAATAGTGTAATTTTCATTATTAGTAGGCATCTACTATTTTAATCGCAGGGGTGGAGCATCGATTAGATTTTGAGAATTAATAGGGTTTTGTAGCGGGCTCATGTTTTTATAGCGGGCTTCCCCTGGTGCGAATCTTGTCAACCGGACATGCTATTAGCCCCTACTATTTAGTCTAGTAGGGGGTAATAGCAGTAACCAAACGAGCCCTAATACTAATACTAATACTAATACTAATACTAATACTAATACTAATACTAATACTAATACTAATACTAAGGGCTCGTTCGGTTACCGCTATAAGGTTCTACTGACTAAATAGTAGGGGCTAATAACATGTCCGGTTGGCAAGATTCACACATTTTCAAACCCGCTACTAAAATCAAAGCCCGCTATTAAATGCTACTATTTCATTAAATTAGTAGCACCCCTCCCCCCTGAGATTAATTTTATAGGGGTGACTAAAAAGGAAAAATACAATTTTATCCTTAAAATCATATTTTATTATTGTAAACTAAGTGATTTTATAGACAATTCATATATAATAACTGATTTTAACAAATTTAATAGAAAATCTAATCTAAGAAACCGAACATGCTACTAAATAAATAATTAATTAGTCAGTAGGGAGTTAATCCAATCTCATGTAATCCAATCTAATCCAATATAGGTAACCGAACGAGCCCTAATACTAATACTAATACTAATACTAATACTAATACTAATACTAATACTAATACTAATACTAATACTAATACTAATACTAATACTAATACTAATACTAATACTAATACTAATACTAATACTAATGCTAATACAACGATAAATATTAATGCTAAAACTAATACATTGTTCTAGTACTTCACCCGTGCGTTGCACGGGGTATTCATCGTAAAAATAAATATTTTATTTAAAAAAAAGTCCTCGAAATAGTAAGATCAGTGATATGCAATACAAATTAGTAGAAAAGTAAAGGAAAATAAAAAATATATTATGTATTGTGTAAGTAATGAATACCAGTACCAGTACCAGTACCAAGATGAATACAAATACCAATACCATTACCATTACCATTACCATCACCAATACCAATACCATTACTATGACCATTACCACTGCAGTTGCCGTCATCAATACCAATACCATTACCATTACCATTACTAATGTTAAAACTAATACTAATATGATAATAATACTATTACTATTAGTCTTAGTAATTCTAATGTTATTGCTAATCATAATCCTGGTATTAACTCTAATCTTAATTCTAATACTAATCTCAATCATTGTTCTAATCCAATTTGTAATCCTAATGGTAATGTTAATCTTAATCTTAATACTAATTCTAATTATAATCTTAATCCTAATAATAATACGAATCATAATTCCAATTCTTATAGAAATGCAAATATGCTAATGCTAACGCTAATTTTAATACCAATCTTTATATGCTAATGCTAATGATAATGCAAATCCTAATTCTAATTATAATTCTAATCATAATGCCGATATTAATACTAATTTTAATTATAATGTTAATCTGAATACTAATATTCATACTAATATCAATTCTAATATGCTAATACTAATCTAATCTTAATCATAATACTAAGTAACACTAATACTAATACTAATACTTATATGCTAATGTTAATACTAATCCTAATACACTAATACTATTACTAATATTAATTCGCTAATATTAATATTAATATACAAATGCTAATACTAAGATACTAATACTAATACTAATGTACTAATACTAATATACTAATATACTAATACTAATACTAATATACTAATACCAATATTAATATACCAATACCAATACGTACCAATATCAATATCAATATCAATATAAATACCAATACCAATACCAATACCAATATCAATACCAATACAAATACCAATATCAATACAATTATCAATACCAATATATATCAATACAAATACCAATACCAATACCAATATCAATATCAATACAATTACCAATTCCAATTCGAAAATATTTTCGAATGTAGCCCAATAATAAACTGACAACGTTTTAAAAAACTGATACTCATACTCATACTCATACTACTCAAATTCATACTTATACCCATACTAATTGATACTCATACTAATATCTACATTAATACTGATATTCATAGTGATACATATATTGATACTAATACTCATACTCATACTGATATTGATAGTCATACTGATACTGATACTCATACTGATATTTATATTGATATCGATACTGATATTGATATTGATACTGATACTAATATTAATACTCTTATTGATATAAATATTGATATTGATACTCATGTTAATACTAATACTCATAATCATACTCAAACTCATACTCATACTCATACTCATACTACTATGCATAATTATACTCGTTGTCATACTTATATTCATACTCATACTCATTGTGATACTCATATTCATTACTTGTACTAATACTAATACTAATATGGATACTGATACTGTATTGATACTCATACCGATACTCATATTGATACTCATAGTAAAACACATATTGAAACTCAGACAGATACTCATACTCAAACTGACACTGATACTAATACTTGTATTAACATTGATACTAATACTCATACGCATACTCATATAAATACTCATATTCATACTCATACTAAAAGTCCATACTCGTACTCATACTCGTACTCGTACAAATTCTCATTCTCATTCTGATATTCCTACTCATACTCTCATACAATATCATACTCGTATGTACTCAAACTCGTACTCATACTGATACATATACTCATACTGATACTAATACTCGTATTAATACTCATACTAATACTCATACATACATACTAATACTCATACTGATACTCATACTCATACTCATACTCATACTCATACTCACACTACACTCACACTCACACTCACACTCATACTCACACGCATATTATTAATAATAATAGTAATATTGAAACTCATATTAATTATCATACTCATTCTGATACTCATATCGATACTCATATTGATACTCTTACTGACAGAAACACTAATATTGATGCTAATACCGATATTAATATTGATACTCATACTGATACTCACACTGATATTGATACTAATATTAATACTAATATTTTGATCCGCATACTGATATATTCATATTGATACGCATAATGATGTTGATATTGATACGAACATTTAATACTGATATTGATACTGATATTGATACCAATATAAATACCAATATCAAGACTAAGACCAATAGCAAAACAAAATAAATTTGACGGCAATTCAAATAAATTTGAATTGATTAAATATCAACTTATATGGTATGATTAGAATAGTAAGCAAATCCAAAGAATTAAAACAAATCATCTGAAATAAGTAAATTGGAGAAGAGTCAATTATGTAAATTGGAGAATATATTGGCAACGTTTTAAAAGGAAAATTTAGAAATTGAAAATGTATAAGGTTTGAATCCATATAATTGAAGTAATGGTCTACTCAGTAACTGAAATTAATTACTATCATTTCGGCAAAATTTCTTGCAAATTCGTTTGAAGAATCTAGAACATGAAATACATAGTATTGAATTTCAAAATTACCATTAAAAACCTACAGAAAATGAAAAGGAAAATATGAATTGATGAGTAGTTAAATGACAATAACATATAAAAAGTTTAAGAACTTAACGACTAATATCATTTGTAAATAATATTTATAACGGAATGAGTACGTATTTCGCACTGTTGTTAAAAAAACATTAAACTAAACAAAATAGAATCGGTCTAAATTATTATGATATAATTCGATAAATATGTAAATAAAAACAATATAAATAAATTAATAAATATTCTCCAACATGAAATGAAAATAATCTCCCAAACGATTCAAACGTTGCCCATTTCTGCAATATATAATCATAGATAACCATGTAAGAATGTCACTTCTAAAAAAATATAATATATATTATATATTATATATTCTTCAGTTATGGATAGATTGAAAAAAATATATAAAGAAAGGAAATTCGAAACAACACCGGGTAGATCTTTACCATTAATATATACACAAATACACACACACACCCTCATTGGTGTGTATAGATCAACAGTAAAAAAATAGCCGATATAATCTTCATCGAGTGTAACATAGAAATAACCGGAGTATTGCTAGTTGGGTGGTGAATGTACAATTTATATAGAAGGTGCAACAATGTAAATATGGCTGGACAAGGTCCATACCTACAAATCATTAATAAGAAGAAAAAAAAAACTGTTAGATTTATAAATATAACGAACAAAAACAAAAAGAAAATAAAAAATAAAGTAAAATGGAATATGATTAAATAATTAGTGTGTGCATACAATCAAACTAATAGATAAAACATAAAGATTTAAGTTGTCAGAAAAATCTTTCGGGCAAAACAAATTGCCACAAGAACATAAACGAATTTAACATAGTCACTGAAAAATGAAAAGGCAAAAAATATAAATGGAAAAAAAAAAAACCCTTGTCTCTAGTGTTGTAGCATAAACCGAATGGTGGTGATGAATGAGTTTATGAGAGTTTTATAGTTGTGTTTACATGACCAAAAAAATAAAACAGTATGTAAAAATGGAAACAATTAACTAACATTAAAACAAGGATTTCCAAGATTTGATTTTAAATTTTAAATTTAAAACAAATTACCTATCACAAAACAAAAATATGATTAAATAACGAAAACCCCAAAAATATATAATTAAATTTTCCCTTAATTTAAATAATAATGGAAAATCGTAAATTGTGATTATTAAATTAATAGAATTTTGTATAAATTTTGTTCAATGATATGCATCAATTTCGCCAAATCATGCCATTATTTAAACAAAATTCGTGTATATATATATATATATATATATATATATATATATATATATATATATATATATATATATATATATATATATATATATATAGAGAGAGAGAGAGAGAGAGAGAGAGAGAGAGAGAGAGAGAGAGAGAGAGAGAGAGAGAGAGAGAGATATTAAATTATTAATAGTGATTGAGTCAATATTTATTACGTACTATCACCATGTTTATAAAATTAAAATTATTCATTACCAAAATATGAAATATTCGAAACTATGGAAACCTATTAAAACAACATACTTCAATACATACACAAATCTATTAATTATGCACGGTATAACTACCAAACATAATTGCAAAATGTAATAAACTATTCTATGTTCGTAACTTTTATTATATTACTTATGGCGTCGAACGATAACGAATATGTGTTGCCAATAATAAGATGATTCGATGTATAAAACGAATTCCAACCAATTGTGAGATATACCCCGCGTGATTTATTTTTTGCTTCATACAAACAAATTTTATTCAACGAACCCTCTTCCTATTCAACATGGATATATTTCTTGGCAACCAATCCAGCAGTCTCTTGAAAGTTTTGCGCAGGTACTACAACATAATTAAAATGAAAATTGTTAATAAAAGTATAATCACATTAAAACGCATCTATTGAATAAGAAAAATATATATAATAAATAACGTACCAGTTTGTGCATATCATAACGTGTAAATATTTTTGTAAAATAACATATCGAGCCATTATCCACCGCTTCAACATCATCAATATTGAGATTCTCTTGAATTGCAAAGGGTTGGTACATACACATATTAAATAACCAATCACATGAATCACACATCCATGTGGATCCATTGGTCCAACAATGATTTGTAGGAATACATCGTTCATGTATAAAAGCCTCAGCATAACCCACAACAAAAGAAAGATTTGAAATCTTCCATTTCAGTCATCCCACATACAATGCAAGATCCAGAGCATGGAACGACTTTGATTGATTCCCTACATGAGACGCACATACATGGATCGAAATTAGAATCAAAATACGCGTTGCAAAGAACTCATTGTTTGGACTAAGCGCAAACAATTTTTTTGATCTTCATAAAGTACGAACGACTTTATTTAATAAACTGCATGAAAACAATTAAAAAAATATATTAAAATTAAAACCCAAAATAAAGAAATACAAATAGTACTATATGTGTATATAAAAATAATTATGAATATAAAACTATGTATATATACTTATAATAATCTATAAGAAATGATAAAAAAAAATATAATATGAAACTGTATAATACGAACATTGTGCACTTTGTAATCGAATGGTGGTAGATAAAAATGAAATGAACATTGAGGGGTTTATATAGTATTGAAAATGAACTTAATTCTATGGAAAAATAAAAAATTCAAAAGATTTATATATTAGTAAATGAAATCAAATCAAACAAATAAAAGAAACAATCCAAAAAAAAAAAATAATAATAACTTGTGGAAAAAAATCTTGCAATATAAAAACATTAAATATGAAGATACGATTTTTATTTTTTACCATTCAAGTTTGAATTAAAGTGTAAATTAAATCAATCAAAGATGATATGAAGGAATCTTGGAATATTAAATATTCTTTTATATTGGTGATTTGATATTTTATTTGAAATATTAATTGACAAATATAATGCATAATCCGGTTTATAGTTCGAAACATATTATATGTTAAATATTGTTTTCGAAATATACTGACAAACTACTGCATTTAGAAAACAATTTCTTATCCTAACAATTGCAGGCTGGAGATCACAAAAAATTTAGAAAACAACAAATGTGCTTTAAATTATTAAAATATACTGCATTTAAATTGTTAAATTTTCAAATTTCAAAATATTGCATATTTATTAAATAGTATAATTATTTTTAATTTGAAATATGGTATATAAAAATTATATACAAACAATAGTGTATATTTATTAAATAGTTCAACTAAAAAATAAAACATTTTTTTTATTATTATTTTTAATGGAATGGATATTCGAATATTCTAAAATATTGAAAAAAAAAACAACATATTCCTTTATTTTAATATTTTAGTATTTAAAAAAATATTTTTTTTTATGAAAATTATTTGAATATTCGTAAAGAAATTGAGTTTCATGAATTTTTTTCAATAAATATATTTTGAAATACTGAAAATATAAATAACATTTTTTTTAATTCGAATTTATAAAATATTAACTTTGGAAATAATATATATACATGTGGTAATTATTAAATGATTGTGTAAATGTAAAATAGGAAAGAACTTAAAAACATCCATAAATAAAAATGCCACATAATCAATTGAAGAATCCGCCTAATCAATTGAACTCCAACTAAGCAATTTTGACAAATGACATCATCATTTGCCACATGTTAATCATTGAGGCCATAGATCCTCTTTTTATATTATATATAGATTAAACAGTTAAAAGTGTAAGAACTCATATATATATGTAATATTGCTTATTAGGATTTTCAATAAATTTTTGCAACTTTTTTGACATTTTTTTTGTTATTTCATATTAATTTATAATTTTATATATATATCAAGTCTAATATTCATAAAAATAATATATTTCATCATCTTGAGTAAAAAAAAAAAAAATTAATCATATTCTGTAGTAAATTTTTTGTGTTCTTCAACAATTCACTTAGTAATTCCACAAAATCTTTTATTCACCAATTAATGGAAGCAAAATAGGACTTTTCCATTGTTACACACGCCAGTTTTAGGTTTTAGGAACAAAAATTAATATTATTTGCTCATTTTGCCCCTACCTTCACAATCCTAATTTTACACTTGATGGGAATTTTTTTTATTCAAATAGTTTAATTGTGGATTTAGATAGTTACATAGTTGATTATGTTAATTTGGTTGTGGAGTAAGTTAATTTTCTATTTGATTTTGATAACTTTATAGTGAACTTCGATAATTGGATTTCGATAATTTTATAGTGGATTTCGATAACATTTGAGTGGATTTTAAGTTGCTTGGAAAGGGAGTTGTTTTGAATGAAATGAATTGACATGTCTTCAATTTCTTTTTCCTTGTTACAGTTTCTTGACTGATCGAGCAATGGCGGCGCGGATGGATGTTAGATAATGCGACAAGGTTATGGATGTTGTGTAAATGGAGAAAGAAGGGTGCAGAGGTTACCAAGAAGGCGGGGGGCTTGGTTGGAAACATGTGGCACCACTCGGAGTTCCACAAGAGAGGGTTTGTCGTTGAACGTGTGTTTTGGGCGTTCGTGAATGACACTTAAGTGGTGGCGTCGCCGTAGTATAACACCCGGAATGACGCCTCACGATCCTTGTTGGTGGTGGCGTTGCACTTTTGCTGGACCAAATAGTGAATTTTTTTAGTGGATTTACGTTTCGAATTAGTGGATTTATGAATAGTGGAT
This sequence comes from Erythranthe guttata, assembly GCF_056151865.1. Classification (NCBI taxonomy): domain Eukaryota; kingdom Viridiplantae; phylum Streptophyta; class Magnoliopsida; order Lamiales; family Phrymaceae; genus Erythranthe; species Erythranthe guttata. The sequence goes on along the minus strand of NC_142543.1, from coordinate 7,373,822 downwards.
TTGCGAATTTTTTTCGTTGTTTTTTGAGTTGTTTTAGTAGTGGATTACGTTCATTCGTAGTGGATTTCATATGTTTTTAGTGGATTTCGATAAGTTTGTTGTGGAAAATGATAATATTAAAGTGGATTACGTTAATTTTACCGTGAATTTTAGGGTAATATAATTTTATAGTGGTTTTCGAAAATATATAGTAATTTTCGAAAATATATAATAATTTTCGATGAGTATATAGTGAATTTTAACTTTTGTAACCGTGATAAAAAAAATTAAAAAATTGACATTAAAAAAAAATTGAGAGTTAAAATCATAATTTTTAAACTACCTGTTGAAAAAAAAGAAAAAACTAAATAAAAAAATTAAATAAAATAGAAGTATTTTTAAAATAATTAGAATTAAAAAAACTATATTTTTTTTGAAATAAATCAAAAAAAGAAAAAGAATGAAAAAAATAAAAAACTGAAATGTCGTGAGATTTATGTGGTAGTTATTTTGGAGAGAGAGTATAATAAGGGCATTTTAGATAATTACAGTCAAATGGGTTTATATCAAATTTCAAATTAAAAATTGGATTTATCATAACATAAAATTTCATTGAGTGGGTTTTGTCATATAGCTCCAATAAAAAATTCTGACCTAAACATATTTATTACATTTTACAGTTAAACCTTTATAAATTAATACAGTCGGGATTCGGAAAATTCTATATTAATTTAGCGAATTATTAAATTATCGAGTTAATAATTTGATACATTTTCACCGAGTCGGAGCCGAAATAAACTATTATTTAATCGAGATTATTAATTTATCGACTATTTATTTATCGAGGTTCTACTGTATTTGCTTTTAGAATTCAAGAAATATAAAAATTAATTACTTCAACCTTGCAACTAATAAATGCAATTAGCCTTTAACATTTATGTTAAAGATCTCTCTAGAAAATACAATGATATTATTATTATAACAATTCAACAATTCTTTTTTAAAACAGATTAAATGGTTGCCATTCAAGTCGTGTCTATCCCGAATTAATGATTTTTTGGATATTTTTTTAGCATTGTAGCGACAAATAAATGATAGCATCCGAATCAATATTAATTCCATTTTATAAATAAAATTAAACAACTAGAAGTATAACAACTCATATATATGTAATATTGCTAATTAGGATTTTCACTAAATTTCTGCAATCTTTTTGACATATTTTTTTTGTTATTTCACATTAATTTATATACATCAAGTCTAATATTCATAAAAATCATATATTTCATCATCTTGAGTAGAAAAAATAAATCATATTCAGTAGTAAATTTTTTGTGCTCTTCAACAATTCGCTTAGTCTTTAAATCGAGTAATTCCACAAAATCTTTTATTCACCAATTAATGGAAGCAAAATAGGACTTTTCCATTCTACATACGCCAGTTTTAGGTTTTAGGAACAAAAATTAATATTGTTTGCTCATTTTGCCCCTATCTTCACTACCCTAATCCTACACTTGTGGACTCATTTTAAAGGTCTTAATTATCGATGTATTGAATGCAATTGTGCCTTAAACACTTCACATTAAGTAATTACACACATAAGAGTAAGAGGGATAAAATTTATTGTGTTACATTTGTGTACACAAAACATAGAAGGTGAAAAAAAAACAAAAAAAAAAAAACAAAAATTGAATCAAAAGTAAAATTTGAAGATGGAGAAAAGAGGAAGCTCAGACATAGAACAAAAATATACCAGAAGAGCACGTACATCTGGTAATTTTTCCTAATGTTCGGTTTTTAAAACAAAATCTATATGAACAATATAATATGCATAGATTTGTTTGTATCCACATCTCTCACTTGCGGGAATAAAAAGACGTGTTAATTCATTGTGTTTGGTTTTTGGATAATTGATATTCTATTAGCGAATTTGGTGCAATTAAAGTTCATAAATTTTTTCCGTGCTTCATGGATGTCCTTGTGTGAATTTAGATAAACAAGACAAGCATTTTTTTGTCGTTTTCGAATATCATTCTATCTTATTTATTTATTTATATTTATGTTTTACTGTAACGTATTTTAATTTTTGTGGTAGTTTTTAATTTTTTGCATAGAACATACGGTAATATATATTATTTTCATTTTGTTCATGTACATACTAATTTCATTTCCAATTTTCTTTGTTTCCTCTTGATTTCCTTTTTCTATTTTCACTACACACATGCGCACCGCGCGCGCACACACACACAAACTTTTATATATATATATATATATATATATATATATATATATATATATATATATATATATATATATATATATATATATATATATATATATATATATATATATATATATATGATTCTATATGGAGAAAATTAGAAAGGATTCTTAATGTGGGATGACATTCGTTGTGATGAAAAGGGGAAAGTTATTCAATAAAATCTTAAATTGTTGTTGTTGGATACATCTCTATTTCGTTTCTAAATTATTTCTCGTATTTCATTTATCGAGACATGTGTATATAAAATAATGACATCATCAACATATTCTTATAATATAGTTGTATTAAATAAAATTAAACATGTATAATATAAAATGTTATTGAATATCTAATAAAAGTGAATTTCTCGTCTTTCTTTTACATAATTTGTTAGCTATTGGACAAAAAAATTGCTACTCAATTTCATTTGTGTCCTTTGAATAAGTTCGAGTTTTAAGTTTATTCGGTTAATATATTTTCGAAAAATATTGATTTTTCTTTATTGGATTTCATATATCGAATCAATATCGCATGCATCCTCTATAATATGTGTTTTATATTGTTATGTGTACATTTGATTTACAAATTTATACGTGAACTGTGTATATGCATGCTTTGGAACTACATATGAAGTTTAACAAATTAAAGATCACTGGGAGTATTGAGATATATTATTTTGTAATTAAGGTGGTGTTTGCAAACGCTTTTAAGTAAGCAAAAATTAGTGATTCTGATTTAAGTTCAAGCAGCGATTAAAATTTTTAACCGATTAATATTATATATATCTCATTTCAGGCATTATCATCACCGAAGGAGACGCCCCACCTGCCGCTTCTACCACCACCAATGCTATTGCTAACATCCCCTCCCCACCGAACGCCGCCGCCGGAGAGGTAAACCTGGAGCAGCAGCAAGGCTTCAAAAGAGATGCGGACCAGTACATGCCAATAGCCAATATCATACGCATCATGCGAAGCATTCTCCCCGCCCACGCCAAAATCGCCGACGACGCCAAGGAGGTCATCCAAGAGTGCATCTCCGAGTTCATCAGCTTCATCACCATAGAGGCGAACGGGCGGTGCCACCGCGAATACCGAAAAACCATCACGCCAGAGGACGTGCTGGCGGCAATGGCCTCGTTGGGGTTCACTAACTATTTGGAGCCACTCACCATTTTCCTCAACCAGCATCGTGCCCAGAAGGACTCTGATCGAAGCTCTATGAATCCTCTGCCGCAGTTCGTCAGGCGCGGCGGTGGTAGTGGGTTCGTTCAGTGTCAGGAGCTGCAAGGTTCTCACATGGTGCGGCCGCTGCCGCCAACACCACCACCACCGGCGGCTCCGACAACGGGGTATTATGTTCCCTTACCGCCTGTTGCTGCTACTACAATGGAAGAAGAGGAAGAATATGGTGAGTTGACGACGACGATAAATGATTATATCTTCGGCAACCATGGTGGTGGAGAAGGCTCCTCCGGCTGCCGCGAGTTTGATCCATTTCAATAGTTTTAGTTGATGTGTATTACGATTATATATAATGGACTAAACAACTACAAAGATTTGTAAATTTAGATTATTTTCAATTTATTATCATTTTGAAAATTTAAGAATTGTTTAGATTTTTTGTTACATGGATGTATTGACTTTCCTAGAATAGTTGAAATTGATATTTTGTGTATTTTAATAATTACATATATATACTTTGTTTTTTTGGCACATGGCAAAAAAACCCATCACATGGGACTTAAATGCATTTTGGTAAGAAAAAAAACAGTCTCTCAATTAAGCCCATCCCCATGTCTTTAGTCTAAAATACCCTCAATAATATAATTCTTATCAATTCCACCCATTATACTCTAACTTCCTTAATATTATACATTGACCCCAAATTTAAACAAATATATCACATTAACCCCCAAAACTTTTTTTTTTCAGAAAATAATTTTTTTTCTGAAATGTTTTTTTTTCCGGCCAGATTTCGGCGTTGACCGCCGGACACCGCCGGTCTCCGGCGTTGACTTTTTTTTTCCCAGAATTTTTTTCCGGCCGGTCAACTACTGTTGACCGCCGGTCTCTGGCGTTGACTTTTTTTTTTTTGAATTGTTTTTTTTAGAAAAAAATATTTTAATTAATATTACTGTCTTGGCTACTACATTACTGTCTCAGACAGTAATATTATGAATATTATTTTTCCGAACAGTAATATTATTAATATTATTGTCTAAGACAGTTAAATTACCGTTGGAGACAGTCATTTAACATCCAAGGCAGTAATATTAATTAAAATAATTTTTTTTAAGGAAAAAAAAAAGTCAATTAACAGTTAAATTACTGTCTCCGACAGTTAAATAACTGCCGGAGACAGTAATTTAGCAGCGAATACAATAATATTAATTAATTTTTTTTTTAAGAATCAAAAAGTCAATTAACAGTTAAATTACTGTCTCCGACAGTTAAATAACTGTTGGAGACAGTAATTTAACAACGAATACAGTAATATTAATTAAAATATTTTTGAAGAAAAAAAAACAAAACAAAAGAGTCAATTAACAGTTAAATTACTGTCTCCGACAGTTAAATAACTGCCGGAGACAGTAATTTAGTAGCCAAGACAGTAATATTAATTAAAATATTTTTTAAGAAAAAACAAAATTATAAAAAAAAAAAGTCAACACCGGAGACTGGCGGTCAACGCCGGTCAACGGCGGCGACCGGCGGTCTCCGGTGGTGGCGGGTCAAAATTGGGGTCAAAATTGAAATTATGGTTAAAATTGGTTAATTGATGAAATTGGGCTAAATTGGGGTGTAAATCATGAAATTGGAGTTAAATTGGGTTTCAATGCATTGGGGGTAATTTTGGTATACATAAAAGGATTTTCCTTATTTGCAAATAAGTTTGAATGGGATGGATTTATTTGAAAGACAAAAAAATTGGATTTCCCTCTTTTAATTAAGTGCCCTTCTCATGGGCCTATTTGCCATTACCCCATGTATTTATTGCATTCAAAGAATTTGTTTTTGTTAATATATTAACTATTGGGGCTAATGAAAAGTACAATTGATATATTACTAAAAAATATTAAACATAAATTTATGAAAATAATTAAAATTTAGACTATATTTTGACATGTTAAAATTTAAAGAGTACTGTTAATTACATAATTTTATTTATTCACCAAATTAATTTATTTAAGGGTTCACAAATACTATTTTTTAAAGATAAATTTTGAAGGTGTAAGGTGATAATTATTGTTATTTAAATATATTATTTAATTTGTTACAAAAGGATTTTTATGTTTTGAAATGTTATATTGTAAAAGTAGTTGAAAATTGAAGTCATCGGTAAAATAAAAACTTTATATATATATATATATATATATATATATATATATATATATATATATATATATATATATATATATATATATATATATATATATATATATATATATATATATATATATATATATATATATTTAATTATTTCCAAAATCCTAAAACTCTGATGGAATGTGTATGGGGTTAACGTTTTAATAAACTAACAAGAACGTGACGTTCAACAAAGAAATCACACAGTGAATAGACATTATGATTACTTAAGATTTTAAAAAAAATAAAAAAAAAAACAAATCACAAACTCAAGCTATAAGAAAGTAACAGTTAACGAAAAAGAAACACAATAAACATTCAACTTATTAAAATTTTACTAAAATAAAACAGAACAAAACCAAGTCATTAACATCTCAATATACAATGGCAATTGAACAAATAGAATATTAAAAACTAATATCAGTTTACGAAGATTATAAGTAAATAAAACCAAGTCATGAACTCAAGGTACAAGAAAGTGACAGTCACTAAAGAAGATACGCAATGAACATTCATAATATATGGCAGCTTACCAAAAGTTTTAAGAAAAATAATACAAAATCATGAACTCAGGCTACAATAAAGTGACACTGAACAAAGAATATGTTGAATTTAAATGCCTATCAAAGTCCACTCATATGTTGAGACAGACTACGTGTTACGACATTAGGTGTGGTAACGGAATTCTTGTGTTGTCACAGTAACTAACCTACTAAAAGCAGAATAAAGAACACAAGAATTTAATGTGGTTCAGATATAAATGTACCCTACATCCACGAGGACTTGCTAAACTAGTTCAAATTTAAGTTTACATTAATAGGACTTAATAAAACACTAAAGACTCCCTCTTTATGTGATACGCCGTTCTTGCACACGACTCGAACTTGTTGATAATCAAAGCAATTCCTCCTCCGCACTCTTGGACTTCCTCCAATGTTGAACTCGCTTCAAACGGCGGATCGACCTCTCCCGAGATATTTTAAGCACTTCTCCCGAAACGCCGATCTTCTTTATGGCCTGGTAGAAGAAACCTGTTATGTTGCCACACCTTATGTGCCGACGGGGCTGCAACACGGGCTGCACCCTTCAAAGCCTTTATGCTGGGATTTTTCTTATTAAAGCTCCATGGGACTCATATGAGGTTGAGGGCCTTATATAGGCACGAAATCCACCACCCTAAACCTAACTTGGGCCCTAAGAAATCGATTAACTAGGTAATAGAATCCTAGTCGATTTCTACTTCAATTCTAGATAAGTACAAAAGATACCTAACTAGAATATAATACATGGAAATAAATCTAAGTCCTAATAACAATATTACGAAAATAGGACTCTAATTAATTCCAAAATAAACATGAAAAACAAATCTTTGCCAATCTTTAATTTCCACGTATGGCGGATTTCTTCAATCTTCACTAACAGAAATTTGGTGAAAACAGAATAAATGCAGTGAACATTTAGGAATTATAGAAGCTTGTCATGTTTTAAGAATGAAACCAAATCATTAACTCAAGTTATCAGAAAGTGATAATGAAGATGAATATTAAAGACACGATATAAGCGTAGTTTGCCATGAATTTAAGAAAATAAAAACCAAATTATGAACTCAAGCTATGAAAAAGTGATATTGAACAAAGAAGAAATATATTGAACATTTCAAAAATATAGCAGCCAAATTTTAAAGAAATAAAATAAATAAAAAACTCGATATATTATAAAGTGATAATAAATAAAGAGAAAACACAATGAACATTAAGAAAATATGGCAACTTAACATAGTTTTAAGAGTACAAATGTCAAATCATGAACTCAGACTACAAGAAAACGATATGGAACAAAAAAAATAACACAACAATGATTTTGGAACAATGGTAGCACTTACCAAAATTTTAAGCAAATAAAACCAAATCATGAACTCATACTACAAGAAAGTGATCATACTCTAAATAAATTTGTTAGATTTTTTTCTTACTATATAAATTTTCTTAACAAACACATTAAATAAAATCATTGCCATTTTTTATCAACAAGAAACATATTTCGTCAAATCTTTTTTGACGAAGTCTGGTGCCTACAAAATTCATCCATAAAAACATTGGATTCACCACATTCTACCATCACCATTAAAATTGCCATCATAGAATGTTGGAAAGTATCAGGGGCATTGCATAAATCAAAAGGCATGCATCTACACACAAAAGTAACGTATGAACATGTTATCGTAGTTTTATCTTGGTCATCGGGGGCTATATCAATTTTATTATAACTCGAATACTCATCTACAAATCAATAAAATTCTTGACAAGCTAACCTATCAAGTATTTAATCAATAAAGCGCAAGGGGGAGTGGTCTTTTTTATTGTCTTTGTTCAATTTTCTATAGTCCATGCAAACTCGCCAACTTTACTATCCCAAAAGGGATTAATTCATTTTTTTTTTTATTAATTTTAGTCACCCCCGCTTTCTACACACATTTTAGCGGACTAACCCATGCACTATCAGAGATAAGAAATATAATGTTTGCATCACGCCACTTGATGATCTCCTTCTTCAATATTTCCTTCATGACGGGATTCAATCGTCTCTGCTGCTCAACTGAAGATTTGTGCCCTTCCTTCAAGATGATCTTGTGCATCAATTTTTTTTGACTTATGCCTTAGATGTCGGCAATAGCCCATCCGATGGCTAACTTGTTCTCTCTCAAGACATCCAAAAGTCGTTCTTCCTACAAAAGTGTTAAGAAAGTAGAAATAATCACATGTAAGGTATCATAAGCTCCAAGGCAGACACATTTCAAATGAGAAGGTAAAACTTTGAATTATAGTTTTAGAGGTTCGATCACCAAGGGTTTAAAGGTGCTAGAGAGTGGGAGTTGAGTGTCAAAATGGAGATTCGGCAATGCCTTTGACGATTCTAAACTTTCAAAATGGTATCTTCATAGACTTTACGTTGTTCTTCCGAACATCAATCAATCGTCTCTCAAGAGCTTTTCATTTTTACAAGCAATGAGATTTGTTGTAACTAAGGAATTTGAAGGCCGTTGTAAGAAAGGAGGAATTTGCAGTTCGTGGGAGGGCCGTTGTAAGAAAGGAAATTAAAGTCGTGTGTGTAGGTTATTTTTTTTTTTTGGATAAGTGATCGTGTGTAGGTTATAACAATTTAGGTACTTAAGTCTATTAATTATTCATTGTATGCATTTACGAAATCATCAAGTGTAAATAATAAATTATCACCAGTAACAAGTTTCAATAATAAGTTAAAACGATGGTTAAGTCTCGTGGTAGGCATTTTGATCACTAGGTTTAAATAATGAATTGTGACCAAGAACAAATTTCAATAGTAAATTAAAACAACATAGAAGTATAACTTGTAGTTATACTTTAATATACTACAATTTAAAAGGTTAACATGCATTACTAAATAATGAACTGTAAAAGGAAAATAAAATTGCAACGTTGCAAGGTTAAAACGCCATATCTAAATTAAAATATATTTTTTTCAACCCTCTATGATACCAATTTTATAATCAAAGTCTAAGGTTCGTGTGTTTGATACACAAATTGCAGTTTACATGTATAACATATTTGTGGATTCATTGTATATCAAAACCCACGACTATCGATAAATATGTCGCACATGGTAAGTTTTACGAATTTAGCAATTTTGGTAGATCTATGTATGAAGTCAACATGTCCATCAATAAAAACCATACATAAAAATACAATAAAATGTTAATTAAAATGTTAATTAAAATGAATATTGATGGGCTAAGTTTAAGATATCTAAATCAAAAGGCACAAACCGGCCATCGACTGAATAATTAATAAATAAAGGTTAATCTACTATACCGTATCGTATCGAAATATTTTGGTAGGGCAACGGTGCTCAATATTATTAAAATTTAAAATATTATCCTACCGTATTAATTAAGAATGATAAATAAAATTTTATTGTAATAATTACTTTATTTTATATAAAAATTGAAATAGTATGCTACCTAACTACTATTCGTTTCTTAAAAAAAAAACTAGTTAAAATTTAGAGGCCTTAGGATATAGGTCCCTGGTGAGAAAACTTATTTGAACTAAATGACAAGTCTAACTAACATCTGCTTCACATCATTTATAAAATCCATTCCAAAAAATGTCCCTCCACTAAAAAATTCAAATTATTCATTAAGTAAATTCCAAAGTGCATTTATCATTGTATTTATTATGCATTTAATATTTTCATATTTCCATCTAATATTTTCTTTATTTATAATATCCGTTTGTTTTCCTTTTTTTTCTTTATTCATTTTAGCATTTATACACTGTTATAAAAATTTATTTTTTTTCCCTTTTTTTCTACATAATATCGAGAATTACCAGGAAAAAAAAGATTAAATTTGGGCTTGTCAAATTAATTTTTTCTACATATTATTTTTTTTTTCCTTTTTTTTTCCTTTTTTTCTTCATTTTAGCATTTTATACACTAATATTTAATATTTTCATATTTCCATCTAATATTTTTTTTTTCCTTTTTTAACTAAGGATATAATTAAAAGATTAAATTTGGGCTTGTCATTTAATTCAAATTAGGTTTCCTTTGAGGGACTCATGGCATATTACCCCTAAAATTTAGTATACTCTTTATTTATGTCAAAAATATTTTCAATTGCTTTCATTAATAATGATTAATAATGATTAATTTACGTTACGTTAAGAGTTTATATGTTATAATTTTATTTAAGAAATATTTTATATTAGGTAAATTAAGAACTATTTAAAATACTTATATCTTAAATGTCTTAATTCCACTTTGCACCCTCGAAATAGAGTATTTTGGCACTTTGCACCCTTGAAAAACAATAATAGCACTTTGCACCCTCAAAACACAATAAATCATGGACAATGCACCATGAATTGAATAATAAAGAGAATTTCATTTTTTATTGGGTTTTTCTTTTGGGGTTCAAAATAACAAAATAAATTGTTATTTTTTTCAACCTCCAATCTAATTTCGAGCGCACGGTAAAACAAGAAATTATGATTGAAAGTTGCCCTCACGCAGAATCGAACTGCGGACCTTCAGTTTACAAGACTGACGCTCTACCACTGAGCTATAAGGGCATCAATGCTTACATTGAGAGTTGAACTCAAGACCTCCCGCTTACTAAACGGGTGCTCTAACCAAACCAACTGAGCTATGAAAGCTTTCGAGAATGAATTTGTATTTGTATTTGTTTCTCTACGAAGCATTGCAACCTTCTATGGATAGATTCTACCGCCTGTAAATAAAGGCAGAATATGGCCAATTCGGTACCTAATTTAATTGGTAATTACGAGATAGTTCTTCTCATTCTTCTTTTCCTTTGTCAAAGTTTCGTTCGTTGTTCAACTTCGCCGTGGGTCGAATATTAGTGCAATTATTTGATAATTGCTTGTTATACCTTAGGAGATTACCGAGAAGAAATTGTTGCACCATCGGCAGCCCGGAAATGTTGTCTTACGAGAACTGTTTCGGCAAACCTCAATCAATTCTACATTTTTCACAAATTCCATTTTTCGTTTTCTTTTTTAAAACAAGTGAGTACAAGCACTGGCGGAACTTGATAGGGGCATGGGGGGGCCGTTGACCCCCCAAGAAAAAAAAAAATTACATATTTGGTATTAAATTTTTTGAATATTATTTTTGGCCCCTCCAAAGTTTTTGTAAATATTTATCTTGACCCATTAATTTTTTTGTCTTTTCTCCAAAATCTTATATAAATTATAGATAAATATATCATATTTAATATAAAATAAGATGGTTAAAACTTATATTATTTTAAATAAAATTTATGAATATTACTTATTTTTGAATTTTTTTTATCTAACACCCTAAAAAAAAGATGAGATCGTGCCATGAATCTCCAAAATATTAAGTGTAGGAAAACCTAGACCTGGCATTCGAACCCAAGTCAAGCAAAAATCTTTCAAAACACAAGGAAATCATATCCAATTGATTATTCAAAATATAATTTCCATAACATCTCAACCATAATCACAGCCCCCGCCCGCACAGCCCCCACCACGCCTCCACCCGTCGCCGCGCCTCCACCACACTCCATCGATCCACCGCCCCTGCTCTTGCTCCCTCCATCGCCGACGGCAACGGTTTCCTTCATGCAACTACTGAAGAAAAAGAGAAAGATAGAGAGATGAGAGAAAAAACGAGAGAGAAAGGGAGATAGAGAGAAAACATGAGAGATAGAGAGAACGTGTGAACGTGTGAGAGAGAAAGATTGAGTGAGAGAACGTGTGAGAGAGAAAAAAAAAAATCTAAATTGAACATGAATGTATAGGTTTATAGGATTTAGGTTATAAAGGTAAGATGGGGATTAAAAAAATTAGGGATGTGGCTATATATTATTTCAAACTAAGGATATAATTAAAAGATTAAATTTGGGCTTATCATTTAATTCAAATTAGGTTTCCTTTGAGGGACTCATGGCATATTACCCCTAAAATTTATTATACTCTTTATTTATGTCAAAAATATTTTCAATTACTTTCATTAATAATGATATAATTTACGTTACGTTAAGAGTTTTTATGTTATAATTTTATTTAAGAAATATTTTATATTAGGTAAATTAAGAACTTATATTTAAAATACTTATATCTTAAATGTCTTAATCCCACTTTGCACCATCGAAATAGAGTATTTTGGCACTTTGCACCCTCGAAATAGAGTATTTTGGCACGTTGCACCCTTGAAAAACAATAATAGCACTTTGCACCCTCAAAACACAATAAATTATGGACAATGCACCATCAATTGAATAATAAGGAGAATTTCATTTTTTATTGGTTTTTCTTTTGGGGTTCAAAATAACAAAATAATATATTATTTTTTCAACCTCCAACCTAATTTCGAGAGCACAAAGTGTGAAAAAAAATAATTACACCGAATTGTTAAAATACTGATTGGTTAAGTAAATCCGATAAACTTTAACTAGTGAAGGTTCAAGATGAGATATTTCACCTATCCCGATGTTTTATTATTCACTAGAGGAAATTTGACTAATATATAGATCTTATGCGATAAGATTGGAAGAACAATTTTATTCATATGGGGATTGTCGTTTGGGGGCATTTAGTACTTAGTCAAATTATTTGAGCCAAAACTCAAATAATAAAATGTTTTTCCCAAACCAAATAAATTATTAACTAGCCTATGTTTCGCATGGTAAAACAAGAAATTATGATTGAAAGTTGCCCTCACGCAGGATCGAACTGCGGACCTTCAGTTTACAAGACTGACGCTCTACCACTGAGCTATAAGGGCATTAATGCTTTCATTGAGAGTTGAACTCAAGACCTCCCGCTTACTAAACGGGTGCTCTAACCAACTGAGCTATGAAAGCTTTCGAGAATGAATTTGTATTTGTATTTGTTTCTTTACGAAGCATTGCAACCTTCTATGGATAGATTCTACCGCCTGTAAATAAAGGCAGAATTTGGCCAATTCGGTACCTAATTTAATTGGTAATTACGAGATAGTTCTTCTCATTCTTCTTTTCCTTTGTCAAAGTTTCGTTCGTTGTTCAACTTCGCCGTGGGTCGAATATTAGTGCAATTATTTGATAATTGCTTGTTATACCTGTTAAGTGTATATTTTTACACTTTATCGTATCTTTTTATTTGAGCTTTTGGTGTGTTTTAATGATAATTGGTGCTTAAAAAGTTGATTTATTGTATTTTAGGTACAAATTGAAGAATTGGAAAAGTATGGGGTCAAAACTGCAATTTTGGCGAAAATATGGGTCAAAAGTGAAAATATCAAAATTCTGAAGAAACAAGGCTCGGACCCCCGTCCCAGTTTTAGTGCAAATTATGGGACCCCCGTCCCATACTCCGAAGTTGCGCGGAAAAGGGATTTTAATTGCACAAGGAAACTGCCTTCTTCCCCAAGTTCTTCACCCTATATAAGACCAATCCAAGCACACAATTAGGGATCTTTTTACGCAATTTCAAGAGCAACAAAGCAATAACGAAGACGAAGAATTCGAAGACTCCAAGCAAAGATTTATCGTCTATGATTTATTTTATTTGCGTTTTTGCTTTAATCATGAGTAGCTAAATTACTTATTTCTAGGATTTTATTTGGAACCCTATGTGGGTTTTGTGAACCCAATTCTATGATTTTATGCAAGTTTTAATTCCGGATTATTTCTTCTACTTGTTTTATTAAGTGCATGAACTTGATCAACTTATGTGCTTTTATGTTATTGTTAATCGCATGAATCGGAAGATCGGGTTAATAATTAGAACTGTGGTAGAAGAGCCTTTGTGGTATTAACATAGGAATATAGTTAATCTCTTAGGTAGCCATTATTGAGATTTGTGCTTAACGCTGTGTTCTAGAATTAATTGCATAGGAATATAGTAATTGAATCTAGAGTATTAGAATCGTAATACACGCGGAAGCGGGTTATGATTATTTTAGCATCTCAGGTTAATAATCCGGGTTAATTGCTTGCATAATTGAAGGAATTGGGGGAATAATAATCACATAGGGGGAAGAATAAAATCCTAGGCTCGTTTACTCTGATAAATCTTCGTGTTTAATTTGCTTTCTTGCTTTGTCGTTTTAATTTGCTTTTTAATTTATTTTAGTTAATTCTCTCTAAAGTCGACTGTGTAGGGTGGGCTTGATAATAATTGGTAGAATTTAGCGTCTAGGATTAGATAATTAAATATTCCCTGTGGGTTCGATATCCGGACTTTTAGTCCACTATATTACTTGTACGATACGTGCACTTGCGTGTAGGTTTTCGCCCAACAAGTTTTTGGCGCCGTTGCCGGGGATTATTTTAATTATTTATTTTATTCTAGCTCTAAATTTGAACAATTTTCACGATTCACCCATTTAATTTTTGTTTTATTTTATTTTTTGCTTTAGGTACGGTGTATGCCTAGGAGACTCGATCTTGCTAGAGAGCCGTTTGATCCCGAAATCGAACGCACTTTTCGAGCCGCTAGGAGACGTCAACACGCAACCAATACAATGGAGGACGAAGAACGCATACGCGCAGAGGGTAATTTACTCGGGGCCAACGGAAACCAAGTCCAAGATCCACCCCATCAACTTCCAGTACAGCCAGCAGTTAGGCCACGGGCACTTCAAGACTACATAATCCCGACTCATGACGGATTCCGCCCGAGCATCCAATATCCACCCATTGAGGCGCACAATTTTGAGATCAAGCAAGGCCTCTTGACGATGCTCCAAAATAACGGGTTATTTAGTGGATTGGCAGGTGAAGATCCCCATCTTCACATTGTCAATTTTCTAGATACCTGTAACTCCCACCGTCAAAACGGCGTTTCCCAAGAGGCGCTTCAATTAATTCTCTTCAAGCACTCCCTACAAGGAAGAGCTCGCCAGTGGTTGATGTCCCAAGCCCCCCACTCTATCTCGTCATGGCCTCAACTCCTCAACCTTTTCATGAAAGTCTATAGCTCACCCGAGAAGGACGAGAGAATCCGGCGAGAAATTCACAATTTTGTCCAAGAGCAAGGCGAGCAATTATACGAGGCATGGGAGAGATTTAAGACCCTTTTGAGGCAATGTCCAACACATGGAGTCGAACAATGGCGGCAAATCCACATCTTCTACCAAGGGATTAACGAGAACGCACGAACCGTCTTAGATGCATCCACCGGAGGTAATTTTATGAGTCAATCGATACCGGATGCATTTATCATGTTGGATCAAATTGCACAAAATAGGTTTGCCAAGTCAAGCGAGAGGACGGTTAGTGGAGCCAAGAAAGTTCCCGGAGTGTTGGAGTTAGATGCAATTACGGCCCTTCAAGCTCAAGTGACCCAAATTGCTCAACAAAATCAACTCCTTCTGCAGCACATCAAAGCAAGTCCACCACAACAAGTTCAAGTAGTTGATTCTCCATGTTGTGAAATTTGCGGTGGAAATCACTACATGCTCCAATGCCAACAAGATGTGGAGTCGCTCAACTACGTCAACAACGCGCCTCGCCAATTCCAAAATCAAGGTTGGAGATCACAAGGGCAATATGGAGGAAATCAACAAGGCCAAGGATATCAAAGACCTCAAGGTCAATTCCAAAATCAAGCCCCTCCTCAACAAAGCTATCAAGGCAACAATCCACCAGCCCAAAAATCGAACACAGATGAGATATTGGCCCAATTCATGACCGCTACCCAAGCCTCGTTGCGAAATTTGGAGAACCAAGTCGCTCAATTAGCTTTGAATCGAGAGAACCGGCCGCAAGGAGCATTGCCATCAAACACGGAGGACCCAAGAAAAAGGCAAAACGAGCAAGTACAAGCAGTGAGTCTACGTAACGGACGACAATTGGAAGAAGCCCCGAGAAAAGAGATAAATAATGGAAAAACAAAGGCGACCGAGGTGGCGGAAGAGGACACACACGTTCAAGGCGAAACTTCAAGGGCGAAAGTTACACCGGCTCCTCCCATCCCATACCCACAAAGGTTCCAACCACCGAAGTTAAATGCCGAATACCAAAGCTTTCTCAACAAGATGAAGGAAATCCGTATCAATATCCCCCTCATCGAAGCACTCCAACAAATGCCAAAGTGGGTGAAGTTTGTCAAAGAACTCGTAACAAAGGGACGAAAATTGCAAGGAAACGAGATGATTCAACTCACCGAACAGTGTAGTGCAATCCTTACGAGACCTCTCCCTCAAAAACTCGGTGATCCAGGTAAGTTTACTATCCCTTGTACAATAGGAGATAAATTTTTTCGATCACTCATTGATTTAGGGGCTAGCATCAACCTTATGCCTTTTTCTACATATAAGAGTCTTGGGTTGGGGGAAATTGAACCAACGGCTATAACACTCCAATTAGCCGATAGGTCTCTAGTCTACCCAAAGGGGGTTTTAGAAGATGTCTTAGTGAAGGTTGACGAATTTATTCTTCCTGCTGATTTTGTGATTCTTGATATGGATGAAGATAGAGAAATCCCAATTATTTTGGGAAGGCCGTTTTTAGCTACTTCACGTACTGTTATTGATTGTGCTAGTGGGGATCTCACCATGACGGTGCATGACCAAACTATTAAATTTAACGTTTTTAATGCAATTAAGCGGCCGCACAATTCTAATGAGTGTTTTTCTATCGATTTAGTGGAGTCTTGTTCTTTTGAAAACTTTGATTCGTTACACTTGGATTCTTTGGAGGCATCTTTGGTTGTAGGTAACGACTGTGGAGATGAAAGAGTGGAGGAGCAAATTTGTTGGTTAGATTCCGGTGATTTTCTCACCCGGCAAAAGTTTGAAAGTTTGGATTTGGCCACCCTTACCACCCCCAAGGCATTCAAAACATCATTGGAGGAACCACCACAGCTTGAGATGAAAGAATTACCCGGACACCTCAAATATGCCTACCTCGGTAAGAATGACACTTTGCCGGTGATTATCTCACAATCTCTATCTACTTTGCAGGAACAAAGGTTATTGGAAGTACTGCGGGAACACAAGACGGCGCTTGGATGGAAAATTGCGGATATCAAGGGAATTAGCCCTTCATTGTGTATGCACAAAATCATCTTAGATGATCAACAACATCCGTCAGTAGAGCACCAAAGGCGTCTCAACCCCATCATGAAAGAGGTAGTCAAGAAGGAAATTCTCAAGTGGCTCGACGCAGGTATTATTTATCCGATTTCTTATAGCGCATGGGTAAGCCCCGTTCAATGTGTTCCTAAGAAAGGAGGTATGACAGTTATCCGTAATGCAAATAATGAATTAATTCCATCTAGAACCACAACGGGTTGGCGAATTTGCATGGACTATAGGAAATTAAATAAAGCCACTAAAAAGGATCACTTTCCTTTACCTTTTATTGATCAAATGCTTGATAGATTGGCAGGTAAAGAATTTTATTGTTTTTTAGATGGATATTCGGGATATAATCAAATAGCCATTGCACCGGATGATCAACACAAAACCACATTTACATGCCCTTATGGTACTTTTGCATTTAGACGCATGCCTTTTGGTTTATGTAATGCACCCGCTACTTTTCAGCGGTGCATGATGGCTATTTTCACCGATATGGTAGAGAACGGTTTAGAAGTATTTATGGATGACTTCTCTATTTTCGGTGATACCTTTGACACTTGTCTTTGCATGTTGGCTAAGGTTTTGCGCAGGTGTGAAGAAACCAACTTGGTGCTAAATTGGGAGAAGTGCCACTTCATGGTGCACGAAGGAATTGTGCTTGGGCATAAAATCTCGCGAGAAGGCTTGGAAGTGGACAAAGCAAAAATCTCCACAATTGAAAATCTTCCGCCACCTATTTCGGTCAAAGGCATTAGGAGTTTTCTTGGACATGCGGGCTTTTATCGGCGTTTTATCAAAGATTTTTCAAAAGTTGCCAAGCCCCTTTGTAACCTACTCGAGAAGGAGACAAAATTCAATTTTGATGGTGAGTGTCTTCAAGCTTTCAACGAGCTTAAGCAAAGGTTAGTATCCGCTCCTATTATTTGTGTACCGAATTGGGATGAACCGTTTGAGCTTATGTGCGATGCTAGTGATTTTGCGGTTGGCGCCGTTTTAGGTCAAAGGAAAGAGAAAATTTTTCGATCAATTTATTATGCTAGTAAAACTCTTAATGATGCACAATTAAATTACACCACTACGGAAAAAGAGTTATTAGCTGTTGTTTTTGCTTTCGAAAAATTTCGCTCTTACTTGTTAGGACCCAAAGTTGTTGTTTTCACTGATCACGCTGCCCTCAAATATTTGTTCACTAAAAAGGATGCAAAACCTAGACTCATTAGGTGGATTTTAATGTTGCAAGAATTTGATATTGAAATTCGTGATCGAAAGGGTAGTGAAAATCAAATAGCCGATCATCTATCTCGTCTTGAGAAAGATGTAGACGAAAGCGATAGAATTTGCATTAATGAAAATTTCCCTGATGAACAGTTGCTTGCTTTTGATAATAAGGTACCTTGGTTTGCCGATTATGTAAATTATTTGGTTAGTCAAGTGCTTCCACCGAATCTCAATTATCATCAAAAGAGGAAATTTTTGCATGATGTAAAATTTTATTTTTGGGAAGAGCCTTTTCTTTTTAGACAATGCAGTGATTTGTTGGTGCGAAGATGTGTCCCGGAACATGAGCAGCAAGACATACTCTTTCACTGCCATGGTTCGGATTATGGAGGACATTATGGGGGCGAAAGAACAGCACGTAAGGTTCTTCAATCAGGTTTTTTTTGGCCCACTCTTTTTAAAGATTCGTATAAATTTGCTATTACTTGTGATCGGTGCCAACGCACGGGCAATATTTCGGCTCGCCATGAACTCCCATTGAACACGATGATCGAAGTCGAGCCTTTTGATGTTTGGGGTATTGACTTTATGGGACCTTTTGTCCCTTCATTCAATAACCAATACATCTTAGTGGCCGTCGATTACGTTACTAAGTGGGTAGAGGCAATAGCCACCCCTACTAATGATGCATCTGTAGTGTGTGCTTTCTTGAAGAAACAGATTTTCACTAGGTTTGGAGCACCACGGGCAATTATCAGTGATGGTGGATCGCATTTCGTCAATAAACAATTTGACAACTTGATGAGCATATATGGTGTAAAGCACAAGGTTGCGCTCGCGTATCACCCACAAACGAATGGGCAAGCCGAAGTTACGAACCGCGAAATCAAGAATATCTTGGAAAAAGTGGTAGGCCCAACAAGAAAGGATTGGTCGAAAAAACTCGATGATGCACTATGGGCATATCGCACAGCTTTTAAAACGCCATTGGGAATGACCCCTTACCGTGCGGTGTTCGGTAAAGCATGCCACCTACCGTTGGAATTGGAGCATTGTTCTTATTGGGCGCTAAAAAAGATGAATTTCGATTACAAAGAGTGCAAGGAAAGAAGGTTATTGCAACTCAACGAGTTGGACGAATTACGAGAGCAAGCGTACGAGAGCAATTGGTTATACAAAGGCAAAGTCAAAAGGTGGCACGACAACAACATCTTGCACCGTCAATTTCAAAAAGGGCAAGAAGTTCTCTTGTTCAATTCACGACTTCGGTTATTCCCGGGAAAGCTTAAATCAAGATGGTCGGGGCCGTTCATCGTTCAACAAGTCTTTCCACATGGAGCTATAGAAATCAAGGACCGCGAATCGGAACGAGTATTCAAAGTAAATGGAAATCGACTCAAACACTATTGGGGAGATGGTGGCGAACGTCAAGTGGCCGTGGTCACTTTTGCTTGAAATTAAAGAAGCAACGTCCGGCTGAAGACTTTAAACTTAGCGCTTCTCGGGAGGCAACCCGAGCTTTATTGTTTTTCGTATTTTTCTTTAATTTTTCGTTTCGTTTTTAGTATCATAAGCATGCATTCTAACTTCTTATTTGAAATTTACTTTTCAGGGTCGAAAACGTGATCGAGGGTCGAGTCGAGCGTCCGAAAAAAAAAAAAAAAAAAAAAAAAAAAAAAAAAAAAAAAAAAAAAAAATTGAACAAGTGTTGAGACGGCCGTCCCACAAAAAAAGGCATAAAACCGGGACGGCCGTCCCCAAACCAGTGAGGACCGGTAATTTTCGGACGGCCGTCCAAAAAATGGGCACAAGACCCGGACGGCCGTCCCAAAAACAGCAAGGACCGGTTATCTTCGGACGGCCGTCCGAAGAACTAGGCATAAACTGGGACGGCCGTCCCGTGAGCAGTGGTTGGGCAGAAGACTCGGACGGCCGTCCGAGAATTAGGCTAAATAGTGGCACGGCCGTCCGAGGCACATATTGGGCATTATAAACTTCTAAAAATCAGATTTTGCCCCCCATTTCTCCCTAAACCCTTCTCTTTCATCCTCTCAACCTCCTATACACAATTTTCGAATTTTTGAGTTTTTCTTCCGAAAATTCTTCAAATTTCACTCACATAATTCCCCACACACTCTCTAATTCTTATTTTGTGTTGGTATTGACAGGGAGGCTAGAGAATCGAACCAACTTCTTCGAAATTTCATCTTTCAAGGCACGCCCACAAGGTGTTCGACAAATTGCCTCAACCAAAATTGGAGGTCGATTCTCATCCAATTCTCACCGAGTTCATTCCAAAAGTTTTCCCAAATATGACGTCCAACAAACGAGGTCGCACGGAGGAAGCTTCATCTTCCAAGGGCAAAGGCAAAGGCAAGAAAGGTGCCACCAAAACGACTATTCCTTTTCCCGAAAAAGAAGCTTTTAGTGTGGAAGGCGCCGCGGCTCTATTCGATAAACAAGGCAAAAAGACCGTCATCACGGAACGGGCCTTGACAATCACGTTGTCACACTTGGCCAATCTTAACCAAGAAATCATAAGACGGGGATGGCAAAGGGTTTGTGAACCGGAGCCAATTTACAACATATCGATCGTACGAGAGTTTTATGCAAACACGTTGGTGCTCAAGCATCCACGAGAATTCGCAAGTGTGGTACGAAAAATTCATGTTAGTTGGAAGACGGATGATATAAATCGATATTACGGGCTCCCATGGTTGGGTCAAAATTGGCGAGAGATGAGCAACGAAGTCACCAAAGAGCAAATTGGTGAAGTGTTGAGTGATGGGCATCCAAAATGGATCGAATACCCGGACAAAGGAACGTATGAGCTTAGTTGGAAAAGCATCAATTATGAAGGCAAGGCGTGGTTGACGTTTATTTGCGCCAACATAATCCCGACTACATCGTTTAGTCGAATCAACCACGAACGGTGTGCGCTTGCTTATTACATTATCACGGGGAAGCCGGTCGACATCGGGTCAATTATGTCCGATCAAATTTGGCTTTCATTGCGCTACAATACAAAGGGCATCTTCTTCCCTAGCCTCGTCACGGGATTGTGCAAAAGAGAGAAAGTCCCCAAATTGCCCAATGATATCGAGCTCAACATGCGGAAGCCGATTGCCGATTTTGCGGCTTCGCTATTCAAAGAAGCCACCTATGACGAGCCGCAAGCCGCTCTTCAAGCCCGAGACGAGCCCGATGCCTCAAGCTCCCGTTCCGATCGACGATTCCGAAAGAAGATGGAGCGAGAGATGATAATTACTAGGAACCGAGTGACTACCGTCGAGCATAAAGTCAATACGGTGGAGGCACTTCAACGGTGGTCAAGCAAGATGCTACAAGCTATTGTCCAACACTTGGGATGCGGGACGCCCGATTGCATCGAGCCGGTACCTTTACCGGCACCCATTCTTGAGCCCGTACCCGAGCTTTCCGATGAGGATGAGCATGAGAGAGCGAGGGAGGAGCACCCCGATTACACCGACTCCGAATAAATCAGGGGTTTTCTATCCTTAAACTTTGTGCTAATTTCGTTGAGGGCAACGAAAATTTTAAGTTTGGGGGTGAAAAACATGTTATTTTTGTGCTTATTTGTTTTAGTTTGCATGCATTAGGTTTTATTCGTTTTTATTGTTTTTCTCGTTTTTCCGGAATATAAAAAAAAAAAAAAAAAAAAAAAAAAAAAAAAAAAAAAAAAATTTTGCTTGAGTCGAATGCATCGATGATTTATGATGATGAGAGATGATCAATGTTTGATGATGAGATTGCTTGTTTTATGTGATAAGGATTTGATGTTTGTTTAGCTTTCGATTCAACGGGACTTAGAAGCGAATTATTGCTAGGAATCACATTTTGTGCATTGCTTTTGTTGAATGTTTTGTATTTTAAATTTGGAATTAATTTGTGCTAGATCATGCTATGTTCGGTTTTAAAACTCACTTTAGGAAAATTATGATACGAAGTATTGAGTATTTAGTGATTTGGGATATGATTTGGGCCTTCTTTGAACCGTTTGAGCCTTTCAAGCCGACTTTTTTATCGAAATTATCCTTAGAACCTTGATTTGAGCCTCGGAGAAAAGGTGTTCTTTCTTTTAGCCAATGTATAAGGTAGAAAAGTGGAGATTCTTGAAAAATTACCCCTTGGAGTTCAGTCGAAATTTTTTTATAAGGTCCTTCTTCTTCTTCTTCGAAAAAAAAAAAAAAAAAAAAAAAAAAAAAAAAAAAAAAGAAAAAAAAAAGAAGACAAAATATATATGCTTCTATAAATAAAAGGAAATAAAAAGTAAAAAAAAAAGAAGAAGAAGAAGAGAATAGAAGGGAGAAATAAGGACTAGTTGTTGAATTATTTTTGAAAACTCGGTCCATTGCCTCAAAAGCAAAAGTGGAGACTTTTGAACTTTTGAGAATCGAGTTTACTAAAGTCCGTAGAGGTGAATTCATTGTTTCAAACGCCTATCTTTCAAATTTTGGCGTAATCACCTAAATTCAAGAAGAATAGCCACATATACCCATATTTCCTACCTCGAACCAAAGAGCCTAACAATTGAAAGCCACAAAGCCCCAATGATCCCAATAGCTTAATGTTCGATATTAGTAGAGTAGAATAATTTGGTGAGTATTTGGAGTCAAGCATATGCATGTAAGTATAAATTCTTTCTATCTTTAATTTGCAAATATTGGATGCTTGAAGCAATTGTATGAATTGTGGTTTTTGGTAATGGTGAGTGACTAAGTGTTGTTGAATTTTGAGCTTGCGAATGCCTAAGAATTGTCATTATAATTACGAGCTCTGAAAGCGTGAAGTTGATCATTGATCTATGTGATGAGATGTAATAGTTGAGTTATTTGCTTATTGGTAGATTTTGCTTGAGGACAAGCAAAAGTTCAAGTTTGGGGGTGTGTTAAGTGTATATTTTTACACTTTATCGTATCTTTTTATTTGAGCTTTTGGTGTGTTTTAATGATAATTGGTGCTTAAAAAGTTGATTTATTGTATTTTAGGTACAAATTGAAGAATTGGAAAAGTATGGGGTCAAAACTGCAATTTTGGCGAAAATATGGGTCAAAAGTGAAAATATCAAAATTCTGAAGAAACAAGGCTCGGACCCCCGTCCCAGTTTTAGTGCAAATTATGGGACCCCCGTCCCATACTCCGAAGTTGCGCGGAAAAGGGATTTTAATTGCACAAGGAAACTGCCTTCTTCCCCAAGTTCTTCACCCTATATAAGACCAATCCAAGCACACAATTAGGGATCTTTTTACGCAATTTCAAGAGCAACAAAGCAATAACGAAGACGAAGAATTCGAAGACTCCAAGCAAAGATTTATCGTCTATGATTTATTTTATTTGCGTTTTTGCTTTAATCATGAGTAGCTAAATTACTTATTTCTAGGATTTTATTTGGAACCCTATGTGGGTTTTGTGAACCCAATTCTATGATTTTATGCAAGTTTTAATTCCGGATTATTTCTTCTACTTGTTTTATTAAGTGCATGAACTTGATCAACTTATGTGCTTTTATGTTATTGTTAATCGCATGAATCGGAAGATCGGGTTAATAATTAGAACTGTGGTAGAAGAGCCTTTGTGGTATTAACATAGGAATATAGTTAATCTCTTAGGTAGCCATTATTGAGATTTGTGCTTAACGCTGTGTTCTAGAATTAATTGCATAGGAATATAGTAATTGAATCTAGAGTATTAGAATCGTAATACACGCGGAAGCGGGTTATGATTATTTTAGCATCTCAGGTTAATAATCCGGGTTAATTGCTTGCATAATTGAAGGAATTGGGGGAATAATAATCACATAGGGGGAAGAATAAAATCCTAGGCTCGTTTACTCTGATAAATCTTCGTGTTTAATTTGCTTTCTTGCTTTGTCGTTTTAATTTGCTTTTTAATTTATTTTAGTTAATTCTCTCTAAAGTCGACTGTGTAGGGTGGGCTTGATAATAATTGGTAGAATTTAGCGTCTAGGATTAGATAATTAAATATTCCCTGTGGGTTCGATATCCGGACTTTTAGTCCACTATATTACTTGTACGATACGTGCACTTGCGTGTAGGTTTTCGCCCAACAATACCTTAGGAGATTACCGAGAAGAAATTGTTGCACCATCGGCAGCCCGGAAATGTTGTCTTACGAGAACTGTTTCGGCAAACCTCAATCAATTCTACATTTTTCACAAATTCCATTTTTCGTTTTCTTTTTTAAAACAAGTGAGTACAAGCACTGGCGGAACTTGATAGGGGCATGGGGGGGCCGTTGACCCCCCAAGAAAAAAAAAATTAGATATTTGGTATTAAATTTTTTGAATATTATTTTTGGCCCCTCCAAAGTTTTTGTAAATATTTATCTTGACCCATTAATTTTTTTGTCTTTTCTCCAAAATCTTATATAAATTATAGATAAATATATCATATTTAATATAAAATATAAAATAAGATGGTTAAAACTTATATTATTTTAAATAAAATTTATGAATATTACTTATTTTTGAATTTTTTTTATCTAACACCTTAAAAAAAAGATGAGATCGTGCCATGAATCTCCAAAATATTAAGTGTAGGAAAACCTAGACCTGGCATTCGAACCCAAGTCAAGCAAAAATCTTTCAAAACACAAGGAAATCATATCCAATTGATTATTCAAAATATAATTTCCATAACATCTCAACCATAATCACAGCCCCCGCCCGCACAGCCCCCACCACGCCTCCACCCGTCGCCGCGCCTCCACCACACTCCATCGATCCACCGCCCCTGCTCTTGCTCCCTCCATCGCCGACGGCAACGGTTTCCTTCATGCAACTACTGAAGAAAAAGAGAAAGATAGAGAGATGAGAGAAAAAACGAGAGAGAAAGGGAGATAGAGAGAAAACATGAGAGATAGAGAGAACGTGTGAACGTGTGAGAGAGAAAGATTGAGTGAGAGAACGTGTGAGAGAGAAAAAAAAAAAAATCTAAATTGAACATGAATGTATAGGTTTATAGGATTTAGGTTATAAAGGTAAGATGGGGATTAAAAAAATTAGGGATGTGGCTATATATTATTTCAAACTAAGGATATAATTAAAAGATTAAATTTGGGCTTATCATTTAATTCAAATTAGGTTTCCTTTGAGGGACTCATGGCATATTACCCCTAAAATTTATTATACTCTTTATTTATGTCAAAAATATTTTCAATTACTTTCATTAATAATGATATAATTTACGTTACGTTAAGAGTTTTTATGTTATAATTTTATTTAAGAAATATTTTATATTAGGTAAATTAAGAACTTATATTTAAAATACTTATATCTTAAATGTCTTAATCCCACTTTGCACCATCGAAATAGAGTATTTTGTTGCACCCTCGAAATAGAGTATTTTGGCACGTTGCACCCTTGAAAAACAATAATAGCACTTTGCACCCTCAAAACACAATAAATCATGGACAATGCACCATCAATTGAATAATAAGGAGAATTTCATTTTTTATTGGGTTTTTCTTATGGGGTTCAAAATAACAAAATAATATATTATTTTTTCAACCTCCAACCTAATTTCGAGAGCACAAAGTGTGAAAAAAATAATTACACCGAATTGTTAAAATACTGATTGGTTAAGTAAATCCGATAAACTTTAACTAGTGAAGGTTCAAGATGAGATATTTCACCTATCCCGATGTTTTATTATTCACTAGAGGAAATTTGACTAATATATAGATCTTATGCGATAAGATTGGAAGAACAATTTTATTCATATGGGGATTGTCGTTTGGGGGCATTTAGTACTTAGTCAAATTATTTGAGCCAAAACTCAAATAATAAAATGTTTTTCCCAAACCAAATAAATTATTAACTAGCCTATGTTTCGCTTGGTAACACAAGAAATTATGTTTGAAAGTTGCCCTCACGCAGGATCGAACTGCGGACCTTCAGTTTACAAGACTGACGCTCTACCACTGAGCTATAAGGGCATCAATGCTTTCATTGAGAGTTGAACTCAAGACCTCCCGCTTACTAAACGGGTGCTCTAACCAACTGAGCTATGAAAGCTTTCGAGAATGAATTTGTATTTGTATTTGTTTCTCTACGAAGCATTGCAACCTTCTATGGATAGATTATACCGTCAATAAATAAAGGTAGAATTTGGCCAATTCGGTACCTAATTTAATTGGTAATTACGAGATAGTTCTTCTCATTCTTCTTTTCCTTTGTCAAAGTTTCGTTCGTTGTTCAACTTCGCCGTGGGTCGAATATTAGTGCAATTATTTGATAACTGATTGTTATACCTTAGGAGATTACCGAGAAGAAATTGTTGCACCATCGGCAGCCCGGAATGTTGTCTTACGAGAACTGTTTCGGCAAACCTCAATCAATTCTACATATTTCACAAATTCCATATTTCCGTTTTCTTTTTTCAAACAAGTGAGTACAAGCACTGGCGGAACTTGATAGGGGCATGGGGGGGCCGTTGACCCCCCAAGAAAAAAAAATTAGATATTTGGTATTAAATTTTTTGAATATTACTTTTGGCCCCTCCAAAGTTTTTGTAAATATTTATCTTGACCCATTATTTTTTTTTGTTTTTTCACCAAAATATTATATAAATAATAGATAAATATATCATATTTAATTTAAAATATAAAATAAGATGGTTAAAACATGTATTATTTTAAATAAAATTGATGAATATTACTTATTTTTGAATTTTTTATCTAACACCTTAAAAAAAAGATGAGATCGTGCCATGAATCTCCAAAATATTAAGTGCAGTATATTATTAGAATAATTTGAATTAATTTAGATTTTTTGTGATAATTAAAATATGGTGTGTGTGTATATATTTATATATATATATATATATATATATATATATATATATATATATATATATATATATATATATATATATATATATATATATATAAATAAGGCAAATGGCAAATAGGCCCATGACAAGGGCACTTAATTAAAAGAGGGACATTCTAGTTTTTTTGTCTTTCAAATAAATCCAGCCCATTCAAACTTATTTGCAAATAAGGAAAATTCTTTTATATATACCAAAATTATGCCCAATTCATTGATAGCCAATTCAACTCCAATTTTATGATTTACATCCCAATTTAGCCCAATTTCATCAATTAACCAATTTTAACCCTAATTTTAATTTTGACCCCGGTTTTGACCCGCCACCGCCGGATCTCCGGCGTTGACTTATTTTTTTTTCTTAAAAAAATATTTTAATTAAGTATCTTAGCTACTAAATTACTGTCTCCGGCAGTTATTTAACTGTCGGAGACAGTAATTTAACTGTTAATTGACTTTTTTTTTCCTTCAAAAATATTTTAATTAATATTACTGTTTTTGCTGCTAAATTACTGTCTCCAGCAGATATTTAACCGTCGGAGACAGTAATTTAACTGTTAATTGACTTTTTTTTATAAAATATTTTAATTAATATTACTGTATTGGTTGTTAAATTACTGTCTCTAGCAGTAATTTAACTGTCGGAGACAGTAATTTAATTGTTAATTGACTTTTTTATTCTGAAAAAAAAAATTAATTAATATTACTGTATTCGTTGCTAAATTACTGTCTCCAGTAGTTATTTAACTGTCGGAGACAGTAATTTAACTGTTAATTGACTTTTTTTTTTTTTGAATTTTTTTTTCTTAAAAAAAATTATTTTAATTTATATTACTGCATTGACTGCTAAATTATTGTCTCCAACAATAGTTTACTTGTCTTAGACAATAATATTAATAATATTACTGTTTGGCAAAATAATATTCATAATATTACTGTCCGAAACAATAATATTACTGTCTGAGACAGTAATTTAGTAGCCAAGACAGTAATATTAATTAAAATATTTTTTTCTAAGAAAAAAAAATTTCGAGAAAAAAAAAAAAAAAAAAGTCAACGCCGGAAACTGGCGGTCAACGGTGGTTGACCGGCCGGAAAAAAATTTCAGCAAAAATAATGGTTTAAAAAAAAAAAATTCAACGCCGGAATCTGGTTGGAAAAAAAAATTATTTTTTGAAAAAAAAAATGTGGGAGGTAATGTGATATATTTGTTTAAATACGGGGTCAATGTGTAATATTAAGAAAGTTAGAGCATAATGGATGAAATTGATAAGAATTATATTATGGAGGGTATTTTAGACTAAAGACATGAGGATGAGTTTAATTGAGAGACTGTTTTTTTTTTTTTGGACCAATATACATTTAAGGTCATCTCCTATGTGTTGGGGGAGGGGACTGATATGTTTAATGAGTAGGGGTGGGGGCTGGGGTGGGGGAGGGACTGATATGTTTAATGAGTAGGGGTGGGGGCTGGGGTGGGGGGTTGGGGTGGCTGGGGGTGTCATTTGAGCCCAGGGAGAAGCCCTGGGCTCTCACTCTCCGGTGCCTCACGTGTCTTTCACGTATGAGGCTTTTGTTCCATTTTTTTTTTCTTCCACATTAGTATTTTCTTTTTTTATTTTTTTCTTTTGTTTCTTTGTATATTTTCTTTATTTATTTAAATTTACTTTAATTCTTTTTTTTTTTCCTTTTTTGTTTCTTTCTTTTTTCTTTATTTATTTTCATTTTATTATTAATTTCTTTTATTTTACTTTAGTTTTCTTGTTTTTTTTTCTCTAATTCGATCTTTTTAATTTAAAATAGTAATTTTATTGTAAATATTATATTAATTATATTATTATTATTATTATTATTATTATTATTATTATTATTATTATTATTATTATTATTATTATTATTATTATTATTATTATTATTATTATTATTATTATTATTATTATTATTATTATTATTATTATTATTATTATTATTATTATTATTATTATTATTATTATTATTATTATTATTATTATTATTATTATTATTATTATTATTATTATTATTATTATTATTATTATTATTATTATTATTATTATTATTATTATTATTATTATTATTATTATTATTATTATTATTATTATTATTATTATTATTATTATTATTATTATTATTATTATTATTATTATTATTATTATTATTATTATTATTATTATTATTATTATTATTATTATTATTATTATTATTATTATTATTATTATTATTATTATTATTATTATTATTATTATTATTATTATTATTATTATTATTATTATTATTATTATTATTATTATTATTATTATTATTATTATTATTATTATTATTATTATTATTATTATTATTATTATTATTATTATTATTATTATTAATATTATTATTATTATTATTATTATTATTATTATTATTATTATTATTATGATCATTATGATTATTATTATTATTATTATTATTATTATTATTATTATTATTATTATTATTATTATTATGATTATTATTATTATTATTATTATTATTATTATTATTATTATTATTATTATTATTATGATTATTATTATTATTATTATTATCATTATTATTATTATTATTATTATGATTATTATTATTATTATTATGATTATTATTATTATTATTATGATTATTATTATTATTATTATGATTATTATTATGATTATTATTATTATTATTATTATTATTATTATTATTATTATTATTATTATTATTATTATTATTATTATTATTATTATTATTATTATTATTATTATTATTATTATTATTATTATTATTATTATTATTATTATTATTATTATTATTATTATTATTATTATTATTATTATTATTATTATTATTATTATTATTATTATTATTATAATAATTATAATTATAATAATAATAATAATAATTATTATTATTATTATTATTATTATTATTATTATTATTATTATTATTATTATTATTATTATTATTATTATTATTATTATTATTATTATTATTATTATTATTATTATTATTATTATTATTATTATTATTATTATTATTATTATTATTATTATTATTATTATTATTATGATTATTATTATTATGATTATTATTATTATGTGGTGAGAGTGGTGATACAAAAAATTAGAAGAAAGAGATTGATCGGCTGGACGAGAAATGGGTTGGGGTTGGGGTCGGGGAGGGGATCCCCGGGGAAGCCGCCCCCCATCGACAGGAGATGCCCTAAGAAAGTGGGCATTAACTTTGATTTGTCTATCAAATTAATCCATCCGATCCCTATATTTTATAAATCGTAATATAGAACTTATATTATGCACTTATATAAATACGGGTTTTATGTCAAATTTTCGTAAGAGAGGCGTCGGGAATAGATAGATGCAATCGTTAAGAACCCTGTTTAGAGCAAAGAACTCGTGGAATCTTATAAGGAGACATGGAGATACGACATGGAGCGAAATCCAAAGGATTGAAGCGTAGTCGGAGTGACAACGATTCCACGCGGAGATACTTTTGTTTATTATGTTTTTACTATTATTCTTGATGTTTTCCAGCAAAAGTAAAATATATTTAGGGTAAATTACACCCACACCCCTGAGGTATGCTTAAATAACTGTAAGGTCCCTGTGGTATCGATAATTACACTCACCCCCCCCCTGAAAGGTAGTTAAAAACTCTAACGGGATAATGCATTGGATACATTATTCCGATAGGGTTCTAATGGACTATTACTTTTAGCTAGTTGTGGAGATAACATAGAGTTATGGGGAGTTATGGGGTGACATGGCTCCCCCAATATTTTTTAAATCACCCATAACTCTTTGTTGTCTTCACCACTTACTGAAACCAATAGTCCGTTAGAATTCTATCGTAATAACGCATCCAATGCATTATACCATTGGAGTTTATAACTACGTCTCAAGGGGGTGATTGTAATTATCGATACCACAGGGACCTTTAAATTATTTAAGTATACCTCAGGGGTGTGGGTGTAATTTACCCTTATATTTATTTACTTTCCTAGTTAATATGAGTAGCCAAATGTTTATCAAGATTTTTATCGAATTCTAGTGTGGATATGTTTGAACTATGTTTTGGACCTTATGCAATGCATTGCATTAATTTATTTTATTTTCATATACTCGGATTGTTTGAATTCAAGTCCGTTGCAAATTGGTGTAAATACTCTGTTGCCAAGTTCGTCGCTGGTATCGTTGCAAACAGTCTGTCGCGGTGCTAATTATGGATATTGTTATCTGATGCTAAATCCGTTGCAATATGTAACTATTTTTTCAAATCCTTTTGAATTTATCAATACAATATTTTTTTACTTATAAATTTACAAATAAATAAGTCATAAAATCAAGATGTTGGCACCAGATTTCTGTTAGTGAAGATTGAAGAAATCCGCCATACGTGGAAACTAAAGATTGGCAAAGATTTGTTTTCCATGTTTATTTTGGAATTAATTAGAGTCCTGTTCTTGTAATATTTTTATTAGGACTTAGATTTATTTCCATGTATTATATTCTAGTTAGGTATCTTTTGTACTTATCTAGAATAGAAGTAGAAATCGACTAGGATTCTATTAATTACTAGTTAAATCGATTTCTTAGGGCCCAAGTTAGGTTTAAGGTGGTGATTTTGTGCCTATATAAGGCCCTCAACCTCATATGAGTCCTATGGAGCTTTAATAAGAAAAATCCCAGCATAAAGGCTTTGAAGGGTGCAGCCCGTGCTGCAGCCCCGTCGGCACATCAGGTGTGGCAACATAACAGCTTTCTTCTACAAGGCCATAAAGAAGATCGGCGTTTCGGGAGAAGTGCTTAAAAGATCTCGGGAGAGGTCGATCCGCCGTTTGAAGGGAGTTCAACATTGGAGGAAGTCCAAGAGTGCGGAGGAGGAATTGCTTTGATTATCAACAAGTTCGAGTCGTGTGCAAGAACGGCGTATCACATAAAGAGGGAGTCTTTAGTGTTTTATTAAGTCCTGTTAATGTACACTTAAATCTGAACTAGTTTTGCATGTCCTCGTGGATGTAGGGTACATTTGTATCCGAACCACATTAAATTCTTGTGTTCTTTATTCTGCTTTTAGTAGGTTAGTTACTGTGACAACACAAGAATTCCGTTACCACACCTAATGTCGTAACACATAGTCTGTCTCAACAGATGAGTGGACTTTGATAGGCATTTAAATTCAACAAAAGAGAACACTTTACGAATGATCATATAAATTTATTAATGAAAAAAAAAATCCTATTTAGAGCTCAATAACATGAATACAATTGTGCATTAAACATCTCCTAAAAGTCTACAAGATAATACTAATTGTAAATTTTCATCGTAGCCTATAACTTTAATGTCGAACATGTATCTCTAGCTAATCGTCGTTGTCGACTTTGATGAATCACTTCAATGAATGTCTGAATACAAGATAGCATATTTTTCCCCTTACACTTATATTCTTGAATCTTCATTTCCTTCTTCATCAATCTTGTGTGTCTCCGATGTGTCATCTAAACAGTGCCTCTAGGTTTCACCTGATACCATATAAATTGATTAATAAATATACATAACATGAATCGAATTGTATATATTATGGAAGCTTTCTTACTCTAAAGACCATTTAAAGAAGTTTTCTTACTCTAAAGACCATTGATATCAAACAATATGGAGGGTCATTGGCAGTGCTCTAAAAGGAGCAATTAGATGAATAAAATAAAGAAAAATAAAAACGAAGAAATCATAATCGCATATAAACCAAACGCCTCCATTCCCCTGAACTATCATTAGCACCCCAAATCGCTAGTTGTTAATATGAAACCTTATATCCTTGCTAACACTAAAATTAAAGTATAACCCACAGACAAAGAAAATATAAAATGACACAATACAATACATCTTCTAAACAATTAACTAATGTCAGATTACTTACCTCCGCAATAGCATCAAGTGTTTGAAAATTCGTTATGTGTTTCTGCACACAAAAAAAAAAAAGGATTCCAAATGTATTATTTGAGTTACTGATCACCTAATACTCCAAAGGTACAATTTTAAACTAAAGAAATGGGACTAAATAACATGTAAGAAATCTGACTAGTGAAGTAATTTTGACAAAACTATAAAAAAAAATACTAAAATGAAAAACTTTCATTCACTTGGTCTATCACATGATCGTAAATAAAAAAAAAAGAGAAAAATAGCATATGAAACTCGTATGTAAATACCCAATCAAGCAAAACATAAACAACGAACATAAGAATCATATGATATGCCTACTCAATCATTTCGGGGAGATGAGAATGGTCGGTACCATGACTCTGAAGTCCGAAATTCAATTTGATAGTCATCTGAGACAGAATATTCATTCTCCAAAGCAATCTAAAATTGTATCTGAAACAGAAAAGCAGTAATATTATCCAAATTAGAAATTCAAAACTAAAACTAAAATATAATATTGATTCTCCAAAGTAATCCATTTCAAATCCAGAAAGTGAAATCAAAATTGAAACTCAAAATTTTAACTCTTATTGTCTTCAATCTGTTATTCTCTGCAAAATAGGAAATTATTATCATAAGTGGCACATAAAAAATCCAGCACTCGGGTAAGGCATTATGGAAGTACTTGAATGGAATATGCGGGGTTATTAAAAGAAATCTGAAATCTGAATACCCAATTAAGTGTTAGGGTTTTACCAACTATAAATACACAAATAACCCAATTCATAAATAATCAAAGAAGAAAAATATACCTAATTCAAAGTTAGAGACTTTTTACATCGTTGCGGTTGGATTGCATCGTTGCGGCAGTGACTGGTGGGGATTAGAGAGACGATGTAGAGGGCGACCGAAGTAGGCCGCTGGGGTATAACTGAAACTTTGGAATTTTTCGAAGACCGGAGAAGATGGGATAGAAAGGACGATGATAAGAAAATAAATGGATGGAGCCTAGAGGCGACGATCGAGAGCGGCGGAGGGGCTGAAGCGAGATTAAGAAAAGTGAAAAGTGAAAACTGAAAACTGAAAAGTTATGGGTGATAAATAAAATAATTAATTAATAATTAATCATACTACATTATATTAGCCATAAGCATGTTATCCGTTGCAAATTCAATTTCAAAATATTTATTTTAGTAACACATTTGTCATATGTCGCCAATTTCTATCGCTATTCAAGAAATTTTATAAACAAAAGGACGATTTCGTGTTCCGTTTCTAATGTCGTCGCTAATTGCTTAGTTTAGAAACGAATTTCTTCTCCGTAGCTAATGCCCCTCGCAAAATCACAATTTTCTAGTATTCGAATACTGAAATGATCACTCTATGTAATGTGAATTTTTGTATAATTATATGACAAAATTATTAGGAATTGGACATAATCTATATGAATCATAGGTTTAGTGACTTAGAATGCGTAATAGTTAACGTGTATGTATACCAATCTTTAATTTAGATAAAAATCGATGTTTATACTCATTCAAGAATCTATTGTAAAAACATCATTTTGCAATATAAATGCTAGCTCGAATATTGTGACGAAGAGCACCACTATGTGCGATGAGTGGATTTTAACTAGTAAAATGAACCAATGGATGCATAAAGGGAATTATGGGGAGAAAACAGAAGCAAAGGGTGATTATTAAAATCCTAAACTTGTGGTCGAGAGGAATCCAACGGTACTGCATGGATAACCCTCAATTGAAGAATCCAGAGATACATCAATTCTAACCCTCACCGAAGTAATTAGATCTTTACAACCACATGAGCAAATCATGAACCAAAAGTGAAGAGTGAATCAACTTTGAGTAAATAAACTAATTACATAAGAGAGGGCAAAAATCATGAACAAACTTCCATCAAGAGAGGATATATTTTCAAAGAGGCAAACCTTAATGCATAAACTGTAAAACGTGTAGACATTTAGAGAAGTATTGTCTATTCAAAGAAAAATAATACCAAATAAATTACTCTAAAAAAATAAAGTGTGTGTTTGTTCGATCTTTACTAGTCCATATTCATGAAAAAAAAAGACTGCATATTCTAAAAGGAGCTTGGAGCAATGTATGAAGGATTATTCAAATACTATACAATAAGGTCCCGTTTGGTTGCCAAGATAAGCCATGATTAACTAAATAATTGGACTTAATTCGATGTTTGGTATCGTCAATAAATTGCCGGGTCGACCCGCCAAAATTATATAATCATAGCTTATCTTGTCTTATCTTGGCTTATCTTGCCTTCTAATGAGTTTTTTTTATTAGACGTTTCAAGCTCCAATAAAATAGTTGGGTTTCATTAGATTATTTAATTTTATTTTGGCTAATCTTATCTTGGCAACCAAACAGGGCCTAAGGTATTTTTTTTGTTGTAGGGCTCCTTAGTTATAGAATAACATTAACTCTACATTTATAACCATTACTTCAACTGCTTTTGTTTTCATTTTCTAAATTAAACCTAATATAGTTGGTGAACATAAACCAGCCGAACCCGACCCAGCCGCCTAACTCGACCCGGTTCGCCCGCAACCCACCAGTTTTACTATCGAAAATAATAGTAGCAGTTTGTGATTTGGGAACCCGCCTGGTGTGGGTCGGGTTTCGGGTTTGACTGCCAAAACCCGCCCACCACCCGACCCGCCATATCATATGTATATGTATTTATCTTGATGCCAACACCACATAAATCTCAGCTGGTCGTTGTTTTCATTTCTAGAAAATCATATATTTCCTAGAAAATCATCCAAGCTACAACCATTTCGTTCCACTACATATAATATATTTTTGTTGATATATCTACTATCAATGAAGTCTGAATGAAGACAAGGAAAAGGCAGAGAAAACGAGAAAAATAAAAAGGAAAGAGAGTGGAGTGAGAGATGAGGAAAGAGAAATGAAGAAAGGGGGCGGCGGGAAAGGGTAGAAAGAACTAGGTTAGGAAAATGGAGATTGTGAGTATAAGAAAAAGGGTTGACAAACAGTAGAATATTAACCCATCAACCCGCCCATTGACCCGCCACCCG